>NC_056528.1:13492088-13515280 GCF_019175285.1 Sceloporus undulatus | reverse complement strand
TTGACGATGTAAATCTTCAGGGGAGGCCCTTTTCACAGTTCTTCCCAACGTTTAAGTGGAATCTCTTTTCTTGCAACCTGTAGCCAGTGGTTTCTGTGTAGTCTCTACCATGGATCGTCGGGTTGAACTCACCGGCCTCCTTGTTTCTGACCCTTAAAGCCTTGGGAGCTTACCTCTGGAGTGATGGATCCACAGAGCTGGCTGATGAGAGTGAGCTGGTGCTGTTCCGTGTTCCCTTGCATGATGGGGCTTCGGGTCCACATCTCTGCCATAATGCAGCCTGCACCCCAGAGATCGATGGGTGGCCCGTACTCTCGCTCCCCTAAACAGAAGACTCTCTTGTTAATCAGTGTAGAACCAGAGGCTGGGCCAACCTGCTTCAGGAAGGTTACCCTTCCAATTATACCTAGTATAAGGCCCAATTCCAGTCTTGCAAGAAGACAGTTTTGTGCGAAAGTTCCCAGAGCTCCAGGCTCTGAGAGATCTCTAATCTTGCATGAAGCTGAAATTCTGATGAGAGGCCCTCTTCTTGTGAGACTTGAGCCTGTCTCACACATACTAACCAGTCTTGATATGGCTTGACAAGAGAGAAGGGAATCCAGTATTGGACCTCAAAAAACCTGGTTACCCTATTTCCTTCTCTGCGTAGCAGCAAAGAGCCCAAAGGGGTTTGTCACCCACTAAATGTCCTCACTTACCTAGGAGGAGCTCAGGAGGCCGATACCACAGAGTCACCACCCGGTTGGTGTAGCGGTTGGGCTGGCTGTTCTTGGCCAAGCTGAAAGCCCGAGCCAAGCCAAAGTCGGCCAGCTTCAGGACACCATCCCGAGTGATGAGGACGTTGGCAGCTTTCATGTCCCTGTGCAAAATCTGGAGGGGAAGAGCAGGAAGATTTAAGAGAGCCCACTCCTCAGATGTCACAAGGTAGGCAGGCTCCTATTCTCTATTTCCATCCCACCAGAAGACCTGAAAGAAAGCAGGGCAGCTCCCCTCACCTTGTTCCGGTGGATGTAATAGAGGCCATTCAAGAGCATTTGCATCACTTTCTTGATCTCGGAGAGGGTGAATTTGACATGGGCATTGCTGAGGAGGCCAGCCAAGTCATGCTCACAGAAGTCAAAGACTAGGTAGATGCTGCCCTTGCAGCGGTTGTAAGGAGAGGCTGCAGGACCAAAGAGAAGCGTCCGAAAACTCAGGTCAAACTCAAAAGTCACAATGCTTTAGCCTTATCCTGTGCTTTCTTTTTATAAAGGAGAGTAAGGGGAAACAGGACAGAGGTGGGTGAGATTATATATGGCGTGAAGGAAAACCTTTCTCCATTTCACACAATATTATGCAAGGACTAGCATGGAAATAATCCAGTTTGACACCACTTTAACTGCCACGGCTCCATCCTGAGTTTCCTGGGATTTGTAGTTGTGTGTTTTGTAGTTTTTGTAGTTAGCACAGAAGGCTAAAAAACTTGTAAAACTATAAATCTCAAGGAGCTAGAGCGCTTACAGTTCTGTCAAACTGCATTATTTCTACAGTGTAGATGCACCCATAATATCAGAAGATACATTCTTTCTGCACAAGACTGAATTGTAATGAAGATTGTAATGAAGAAGGTTAATTTAATAATTTGAACTGCTGTTTAACATTACAGCTCCGACTGTTACCTTTAGTCCGACAGATCTCAATGAGATTCACCACGTTTTCATGCTTCAGCAGCTGGAGGATTTTTATCTCTCGCAGAGCCGTGATAGGAAACTTCAAAGGGAAGAAAATGAGGGAGAAAAACTGTTACAAAGCTCATTTCAACAAGAGATGCATTTTGGACTACGACTCCCATAAACCCCTGCCCAAGCTTATCTAATCAACTGTTCCTTGCTATTGGCTAGGATGGCTAAGCCTTCTGGGAAACGGAGTCCAAAACCACATGGGACATCACAGGTTCCCCAGAATGGCTGCAGATGGAGATAGGAGAGAGCGCCTTCTCAGTTTGAATCTCCATCTCTGGGAGGCTAGGACAGCACCTTCCTAGCTGTCCTTCTGTCACCAAGCAAGAACTTTCCCATTTCAGCAGGCTTTTAGGGACTGGCTTCAAGGGTTTGTGATTAGACAACACAACCACAGTTAGTCTCAAAGGTGCTACACAATCCCTTTGCACGGCAGCAGAGTCAAAATGTCTCACACCCCACGGTGACAACCAGCCTTGGTTTCCCACCACAAACTTACCCCTTCCTTTTCGTTCTCCATCAGCACTTTCTTCAGAGCCACTTTCTTGCCTGTCTGCCGATGCTTTGCCTTGAACACCTCCCTGCAGAGAAAATGGGAAGAAGATTCTCAGCTTCAGAGAATGCTGGCATGGAAGTGCGTAGGCTATTGGTGTGTATATATATATATATATATATACACACACACACACACTTGTCCCTCCATATCTGCCAGGGTTAGGGGCACAAGACCCCCGCAAATATGGAAAAACCACAAATGACAAAAACACCATGTTTTTACCTGAGAGGAGGACACCTCTCTAGGGATCTCTAGGTCCTCCAGGGCAACTCTGGGGTCAACGTCCAACAGACACTGACCATAGAGTTTCACTGGAGGAGCTACAAAGGCCTAGTAGAGTATTCTCTCTTGGGATCTCTAGGTCTTTCAGTGCGACTCTCAGTTAATGCTGACCACCTAGTATTCTGCGAAACCTAGGTATTAACAAGTACAAATGTGCTCTGCTTGCCAGGCGTTGGAGGGCATCTGGGAAAGCATCCGGGAGGCAAGGCTCAACGGATCCCGCAGGTTCCGTGACAGAACGTTCCAGAACGTCCGTTGCTGGGAAAGAAACAGCAACAGAGAGGGATGCCATCTTGGCGTCTTCCTGCTCAACAAGGCCAGCACCATAAAGACTGGATGCTGAAGAAGACACACCGAGGGTGAGCAACCTCCAGGGCTTAGAGAAGGGTGGACCTCCACAAGGCTTTGAGGGGAAGACGATCCTCCTGTCTTTGCAAACGTCCTGTTTGTTTCCTGGCTTGTTCTTTCAATGTCCCTTTCCTGGTTGAGAGCGTTCAAAGGGGGAGGAAAAGCATGGCAAAGTGGCCCCACATGTGCCCCAAAGGGCAGGGCTTCATTTTAGGTAAATGGATTCAGAGGCGCAGGATGATGATGATGATGATGATGATGGGGCCCCGAGGGCTTCCATGTCCCTCACTTTGCCCACCCCAAGACAGGCATTTGGTCCGACATCCCAAACCATCAGGAGCTTTGCCTCTGCGTATGTGTAAGTATGTATGTGTATACATAGGGAGAGAGTAAGCCTGGGGCAGTCATTTGAGCGTTCGACTCTGGGTTCAATTCCCCAATCAAGTATAAAAACCGACTGGGTGACCTAGAGGATTGATGTGTTAAACATTAGATAGAGGTGTATATATATATACTACTAGAGAGAGAGAGAGCGAGAGAGAGAGAGCAAAGAAATGAACAGTGAATGTAAAGCTTCCATATGTGGGTAGATACCATGTACTGTTTGTGGTTAAAACATATACACACCCACATATATATATCTATGAAAATATATTAAAATCGTCTGTGTGTGTGCAATTTGATATACAAGTGGTTTTGTGTCGTTTAAAACTTTATCTTAATATGAGGAGAGAAAGAGATATAGTTTGTTTAACACATATCTATCTACATACACGGTGTGTTAGTATTGGAATATAACATTGTTTACAATCTTCCATATCTGTGTACGACTATAGTGTTACAATCATTCCCCCCAAACCACACAAAAATACAACACCCCATATAGAGAGACGTCTAATGTCTGTTAACTTTACCATATATGGTTGGATACTAGATATATAGTCGTGTAGTTTGTGGATTACACATTCATCACACCACACCACACAACCACAAACATATATATATATATATCATATATATAAATCTATACTTACACACACACAACACACAAACCACACATACAAAACACCGGAGAGCGACGAAGCGCCTGTGCCCTCACCTCTCTGGCGGCCGGCGCCTTGCGCGGCGGAGGCCTGCGCTCACCCGAAGGTGCCTTGCCCGATCTTGGCCAGCTTCTCGTACTTGGCAGCCTCGTCGCAGTAGGGGCACTCCACCGTCTCGTAGCTTGGCCATGGCGGAGCCGCTCACCACGAACTCTTCTGGCTGACGGCGGCCTCCGTCCGACGGACGCGCCGCTTACGCCGCCGCCACGCCCATCCCCCTCCCACCCGGCACTTCCGGGAAAAGACCAGCTCTCGCGCGACGCCGCGAGGCCCCCTGGGAACTGTCAGTCACGGGCCTTAACCATAGAGTCGGGGGCAGGAGCGGCCTAGAAAAAAATGGGCGGAGAGAGTTAACCCTTCGCCGGCGCCTCCGTCTCTGTTGGTTCAACGTTCCACTCTCAACAATATATTCAAACATAATATATATATATATACACATTACTCGTTTCTTTTACCAGTGATACACACACCTTTTTTGTTTTGCTTTCACTCACAGACATGTTTTTAAAAAGGATAAATTTCCCAGACAACTACCTCACAGGGTTGTTGTGAATTATATATATATATCTATATATCTCATATATGCAGTTCCGACCATGAACTTGTGGACAAGGCAATATCTAGAATAGATTGGGTGGAGAACAATATATTTCACAACACCCTGTGAGTAGTTTAGTCTGGGAAATTTATCCACTATATCATATATATATAATCATGCACACATTTTTATTTTAAAAGTTAAAAATAATAATACAAAATGTAAAACCATACAAGTTTTTTAAAAAGTAATCTAAACAAACCACGGTCATCAATCAACCAAATATATATATATGTATATATAATGTATATTATCGTAACATATTATTATATTATACTATATAATATTATTATAATAGAAATACCATAAATAAATAAAATAGATAAACAAAATAAAACCAGGCCTGCATGGTTTTAAAAAGTTTGCATTACCATTTTTTAAATAAAAGGGTATCTTCTGCCAGCTTTGCCATAATGGACCTCAAGCGCACCTTCCCTCCTCCATGTGGGACTTGGCCATGCGCAGACAGCGTGTGCCGTTTTCCCCCCCTTCCCTATAGCAAGCCTTTATTCTGTTTTCAGTCTTCTTCAAAGCAAATGCTGCTGTGGTTGTGCAAGAGGAAATGTGAGCAAAATAGAAAGCGAGAAAGGAGGGCAGTGGGGAGAGAAGAGGAGGGTGGGGGGAAGGAAGGAGAGGGATCAGTGACAAGTCCTAAGCAGGGTTTTTGCACATCTGTCCTTCCAGTGTGGCGCTTCGTCCGAACCCGAACCATGGCCCAAACCCAAAGGAAGGGAGGAGGAGGAGGCTTCAAAAGTAAGTGAACACATCTGGCGCAACACAGTTCATTCTCTCTGGCCCTAGCTGGGTGCATTCAAGAAGCAGGTGCATGGGTCCAACATGAAATCTCTAGGGAGAGATGGGATTTGGGGTGTGTATTTTGGGTCATGGTGAAGATTCTCCCCTCCTGGACTGCAGTAGTAGTGGTGAAGCTGCCAGCTTATTTTCTGACAGGGCTCCTGTGCTTTCGACAAGAGCCTCATGTGCGGCAAGCAAGAGTTCCCACGTACAAACATACAAACCCACCTTGAATCCCACTGTGGGAGAAAGTCAAGATACATACCTGTATATACTCGACTTTAAGTCGACCTTATATATAAGTCAAGGGCAAGTTTTGGGGCCAGAATTATGGATTTTGAGTATGACCCATGGATAAGTTGAGGGTAAAATTTAGGCACATGTAATGAAGGATGGAAAGGATGAAGGAAAACGACGCCAAAGAATGTGGAGTCAGAGGTTTTCATGGCTGGCATCCATAGTTGTTGTTGTTGTTTTGGGGGGGGTTGCTCTTAATCTAGGCGACCAACAAAACTTGGGAAAGTTTGGCTTTTGGACTACATTTCACAAAACCGCTCAGCCAGGGCTTATGGGAGTCAGTCTACAATATGTAGAGAGACGGCCACTAAGTTGGTGCTCCGCTGGGGAAGAAACCAGGCAGCCTTCCAGATGTTGTCAGAGTACGACTCCCAGCATTTCTCACCATTAACTCTGCTGGCACAGGGTCCCACACTTTGCTGGCCAGGCAGAGACACACTGATGTTTCGGACAAGAGTCTCCCACACGGAAACGCTGGGATCTTCCCCATGCAAAGAGAGCCATTCCTCTGCCATTGAGTTAAACTCACTTCTGCTGGGACTGCGAGAGGCAAGCTCACCCTTTTTTGTGGTGACTGTAAACACAACTTGGTTCAACCTGTTGCGTTGGGTGCAGGCAAGCATCAGCTGTGAGGTGAAGAAACAAGGCAGCGAGGTCAGGAGGCTTGGCGTGCCTCCATAGCGGAAATGGGCCGATTGCATCTGCCCTGCGGTGCTGCTGCTTGCAAAGAGTGACATGGGCACCCAGAGCTGTCTTCCTGAACTTGTGGCACCCGAGTCTAGATTTGGGACAGAGATCCCCAACCCACTTCCTGGACTAAGGCATGTCAGGCCACTGGCTCTTATTGAGACTGACTGCCAGAGCCTTTGGCGAAGCGTGGCTTGGGTTTCCTCCACAGCCGTTGCTGCTATCTTGCACCTTTATGTGTGATCTAGCAAATACACTGAACCATCAGAAAGCAAAGGTGCCACTATCTCAGCCGCCCATATTTTGGATTATAGGGAGACCCAACTTGTAAGAGTGCTGCTAGAAATTCCCTCAGGGGCTCATACTTTGGCATCTCACACAACTGATGGCAAAATGTGGAGGCTGTTGCTCTCACTCACACACAAGATTAACAAGTTCTTTGATGTTTTTTCTTTCTTTCTCTCTTTCCCAGAATTCTTTAAGTTTAAAGGCCTTGGGAGCCTCTCCAGCCTTCCTCGGGCTTTCAATTTCCGCCGCGTCTCCGTTGCCCCCAGTGCGCCAGAGACCTGCAGAGGGGGACCTCTTTCCTCGAACGGTTTCCTGGTGCCCACCTTTGAAAACACACAGGATGACCTCAACGGCATGCCCAAAAGTCCCTCTCCTTACGCCCGCTCCTGTGACATGTACAGCCACATGGGGACCATGCCAAGGGCAAAGCAGGCTGGGAGGAAGGCCAAGGACAAAGCCAAAAGGACAAAGGAAGAGGAGGTTCGGGATATTGTCCTGTCGCCGGCTGCTGTGGAACCGAGTGCTTCAGCTCTAGCGCCAGCCTCCCAAAATGAGGAAAGAGAGCTGAGTGAGGGGACGATGTTACCCCCTAAAGTCGACCCAATCCCAGCCTGTTCCCAAACTCTGGAGCCTTCCATCAGCAACATTGCTTCCGAACATTTACCTGAGTCTGAACAGACTTCTATAGGACCTTTAGAAATACCAAAGAGGAATAAGTGGGATCCTCTTCCAGCCTTGGAGAAGCCCGCCATTGGGAGCATGCAGGATGACCTGAATGCCGTACCCAAAAGCCCGTCGTCAGCATACGCCCGCTCATGCGACATGTACAGCCATATGGGGACCTTGCCCAGAGCCAAATCTGGGCAGCCTGGCAAAGAAGCCAAAGAGAAAGCGACGAGGCCAAAGCCAGATTCTACGCTGTCTGTTGGGACAACGATTCACGGATGCATCCTTGATACGGTTGATTCTGGAGAGAAAGTGGCTGAAGAGAAGGCCATTCAGGTGCAGATAGATGGAAGGTAAGACTCAGTGTTGCGGTGGTTGGTTTTGAAGGGCAAGCGTTCATCCTGAGTGTGCCCAGAGTCACACACTCACACTGGGGTGGTTCTAATATATTCCTTTATGTCCATTGCCCAAATGCACTGCTTTGTGAACCATGTGCTAGACATGCCTAGGAAGACCACCCTACAGCTCAACACAACCTACAGTTGCCAAATGGGCACTGGCACAAGTTCAGGCCTGGCAATGGTACCCTGGTTCTCTTGTCCTGAAGCTAATGTGACCCTTCCCTCTTTCTCACATCAGATGGGGGTATGCAGCCCCTTCCATACAAGAGATGCACACACACACTACTGGGGATTTGTTTTCTCAGGCAGTTCACATTATGGAAGCCGCAAAGAAGGCTGCGGATGCCAGGGGCATGTTAAAAGATGAGGAATTTTGCTCAGCTCCCGGCCCTCTGCTTCGCTTTGCATTCCAGGAAAGGAAGCAGGGGGGAGAAGGAGGGTGGGAGCCGGCTTTGGGGAGGAGAGACAGAGACCAAGAGGGAGGGACTCCCAGGTCCAGTTCAGCCTTCCACAAGTTCAACACAAGCAAAGGGAGAGAAAGGACAGGAGAAGTCGGGGACCTCAGCAGTTGAGAGACTGGGGTCTGTCAAACAGAAGGGCAAGAAGACCACTTCATTCCTCCTCAGGTGGGAGAGATGATGGCAGAGGTGGGCAGGAGATACCACACCCTGGACCATGCCAGGTAAGCTGGGCAACACCATCTACCATCCACTGCTAGAGAAGAGAGTTAGTGGGTGACAATCCCCTGAATAGCAGGAGGGGGATTCTGGGTGTTTGTAGTCTTCAAGAAATAACTTTCACAAGTTCAAGTCAGACCATTGGTCCTTGTAAGTCAATCTTTTGTAACTTGTCAGCTGGAAGGAACTCCTGAAGGTTTCACCTTTTCCTAGCCATATCTGGAGATGCCAGGGATTGAACCCGGGACCTTCAACATGTAAAGTAATGGTTCTGCCTATTATTATTATTCTTTATTTATATAGCGCTGTAGAGTTGCACAGCGTTGTACATACAAACAATAAATATTGCTGAGGTATGGCTCCTCTATAGTTTTCTCACATGCCTGGAAGTCACCCATTCAGCACCAACAAGGAAAAGAGAGGTGGCTGCCAAGTTAAAGGCTCTCCGACCATTTGCCAGCGAGGTTTTAGTTCATCAGATGCAGCTCAGGAAAGCCAGTGGCTAGTGGCTGACTTTTGTTTTCCACAGAAAGAAGGAAGCAACAGGTGATGCATTTAACAGATGATACAGATAAAGAGGGGCTTGGAAAGAGAAGCTGGCACAAGCACAGTGCTCAGTTTAGCACCTGGCTAAAACCAAAGTGCTCTGAATTTTGAAAGGGTTTGGGTGTGTCTTCACACTCCCTCCAAGTGCAAAATGAATGGGACCAGAAAGGCTCCCTTCCCAGCCCGCCATGAAGGCTCAAGGTTGTTCATTGGGGTTTTGGGCAGCCTTTCCCTGCTTCGGCTGGATGGGAGTTGCAATCCAACATGGCTGGAATGTACCACTTACTTTGTATGGCTTTCCTCTTTGGGGGTTCCATAAAGAGTTTCCCGAACAGGACAAACAGAGAAGGTCCACTTGGGGGTTCTTTACAGACAATGGTTTGCTCACCATGAAAGTCAATGTCTAGCATGCTTTTTTCTAGAAGCCACATCAAATTGGGCTTAAATCTTCAGTTGAGTCACTTGGATCCCTTGCTGGCAGAAGTGATTATGGGGAGATGTGCTCACCCTAATCCATTCCCATAAATCATTCTTTGGCGTGGCCCTATGTCGCCCCAATGGCTCCAGTCCCAATGAAGTTAGCCACACCTAAAACTCCATGGAAAGTGATGAAAGCAGAACCCATCACAACCAAACTCTGAAGAGGCCTTGGGAAAGTTACTGTTTTGGAGCACAACTCCCAAATCACTGAGCCAGCAGGGCCGGTAATCCAAAAATAAGTTGGGTTTCCAAGCTCTGCTCTATCACACAACTTGACTAACTTGTAACTGGATGGCGGCCAAGGTTTTGTTCCCCTTTTCAGCAGAGAGGGCTCATGTGTCGGAGCTGAAACCGTGGAGTAATTAAGCGAGGAGAGTTTGAGCGATGCCTATTTGTGAACCAGCTGGCCTTTTGAACCCAGCAATTTAGCCGGGCGCTGGGCTGACAGGAGTAAGCGGCTGGGGCAGTTAAGTGGGAAGAGTTGCATGGAGCGGTTTACAGGAATGTCTCCCCATCCAAAATCATGTTCAGAATCTGTAGAAGGGATGACCAGGAGGTTGATCTCTTTGGAGATCCCCGGAACAGATCAATAAGGAAGAGATCTGACTCTTGATATTCAAATAACAGGGCCAAGCATCTACTTTTGGTATCTCAATTTGGAAACTATCACATTGAGCCCTAAGAAAGGTCAGCTTTTTATTCCTGTGCCTTTTCCCTCTCTTTCTGCTTTTGCATCTTCTTCCAGTTCCCATCCATTTCCAGCTTCTGTTTCCTTTACAAGAGCTTTCTTTGGCTCTGAGGAGAGCCGTTTTTTGGGTCTGTTTGATCAAAGAAGAGATTGACAGATCTCCCTGGTGCAAAACTGGCCCTCATTCATCTCAAGAAACCGTTGGAGGGTAGTTGGGTGTTGCTTTTTTTTAATGTCCCACCAACGGCTGCTGCTGCCGCGGAGGCCCAGAGAATCAGAGGCTATTTGTGTTGTGCGAACTTTCAAACAAGGCAACGGCAGCAGCACCAAGTATGAGCCAGAGAGAGAAAGAAAGGCTGGTTGTGATGGGTGAGAGATAGGCAAGAGAGGGGTCTGTTTGAAAAAAGGAGAGGAGAAGAGGAGAAAGAGCAAGCACCAAATGACAAATTTGAGAGTTAATCTTCTCTACCCTTCTGAAACCAACAGGCAACATTTCAAGCACTTTCCAAAGCAATACTGAACATTGCATTCCCTCCAATTGTCTCAATCGATCTCTGTTACTCCAGTTTTGGAAAGGTTTGCTGTGACCACTATGGAGCACTGTCAGACCGTTCCCAGAAAATAGGAACTCTGTGCGTCCGTTGTTTTTCTTCCCATGCTAACAATCCTTGGCATTTTCTTGGTAGGTGTTCCTTCAAAGCCACAGGATTTTCAGGAGTCATTGAAGTCCTCATCCAGGGCTTTGGGCTGATCAAAAACAGATGGCGTTTTCAAGCCCACCATCCTTTCCCAGATTCAAGCAGGGAGTTTTCGTGTCCTTTACGTGTTGTTGTTGTGGGCCTTGAAGTTGTTTTTGATTTGTGGAGACGCTAAGGCAAAGCTATTGTGGGTGTTTCTTGGCAAGATTTGCTCAGAGGAGGTTTGCCATTGCCATCCTCTGAGGCTGAGAGCATGTCACTTGCCCAAGGTTGCCCATAGCTGAGCAAGGATTCGAACCCTGGTCTCCAGAGTCATACTCCAATGCTCAAACCACTATGCCACACTTGCTCTCTACTTTTACTCTCTGAAGTAAGCATTACTCCCTGAAGCTTACTTCAGAGTTCATCCAGGGGCTTCTGGGAACTGAAGGGCCAAAGTTGGGGAACCACTGCTCTAGAACCAGAGGTAACTATGCTCATCCCTCCACATTCACTGGACTTAGGGGCACAGGACTCCCATGAATGTGAGAAAACTACAAATAACAAAATCACTATGTTTTTACCTGAGAGGATACCTCTCTAGGAATCTCTAGGTCCTCCAGGGCAACTCTGGTCAACATCTGCCAGACATTGACCACAGAATTGCACTGCAGGAGCTACAAATGCCTAGCGGAGTGTCTGAATCTCCAGGTCCCTCAGTACGACTTTTGGTTAAAGTTGGCCATAGAGTTGTGCTGGAGGACCTAGATATCCCTAGAGAAAACATATCAATAAAATCCGTGAATAATCAAAGCCGCAAATGTGGTGGTGCCACACCAGTTTTCGCTGTCCTCCCCCCAGAAAGTCAAGTCCCATTCTAAAAGGAGGGCTGGAATTTCTCCCAGGCACTTTGACCGGCTACAAAAAGAAAAATAAATAAATAACATAAAAAGTTGACTCTCATTCAAGAATCCCACCAGCCATTCATTTGCAGGGCTCCCTGCGTCCAACACGGCCGGCCTCGTCCCAGGATGAAATCACAGCCAAAGACATCTGCTTGCAGTTAGCAGACGGGAGAGGTTATTTATAGTCCTTTCTTCCTTCCCTTGCGGCAACTGAGTGCAAGTCCAGGGTTGGGGGGGGGGGTATGTGCGGTGGTACTCAGTACTGAAAACCCCATTAGCAAAAGCGGCCCCCCCAGCTTTGGAAGGGAGGCCCAGGGGTTCCTTAAGACCCTCTTAAATTCCATTCCCCATTGCTCCCATGCTCCCGATTTCCGGCCCAATCTCTCCCCCTGCCCTGGCCCAGGAATTTTTCTCACACTCTCCTCCAAACGCCAGTCAGTCGTGGCCTTGCCATTGCTCTCCAGACCTCCGTGTGAAACAAATTCTCTCTCTCTGCTCCGACAGCTGGCAGCTTCTGAAAGACAAGGCTCCAAGCCGGCTTTCTGAAAAAAGGCCCATCTTTGGCATCTCTCAAAATCTTGTAGGGAAAGAAAAGAAACTTTTGAAGACAGAGGCAAGCACTCTCTCTCAAATCTCTCTATTCCAGAGTGGTCAATGCAACGGTTTTCACAGTGTTTCAGTTCCCTCTAAACTGAAGCGTGAGAACCAGTGTGGCTTAGTGGGTTTGAGAGTTGGACTAGGACTCTGAGGACCAGGTTTTGAACCATGAAACCCCTGGGTAGCCTTAGGCAAGTCACACTTTCTCAGCATCAGCAAGTGGCAATGGCAAACCCTTCTGGACTTGAAGGCACCCAATAAACCAGCTTGGCCAGTGGTGCTGGGACTTATAGCTCCCAAAGGCAATTTGTATGAGCTCTGGATGATGGGAGTTATAGTCCTATATACTTGAAGGTCAATGGACTGAACCTAGCTGGGGATCTCAATCAACGTTGAGCAAGTCGCACGCTCTCAGCCTCAGGGGAAGGCCATGGCAAACCTCTGAACAAATCTTGCCAAGAAAACCCCATGATACATTCACCTTAGGGTTGCCATAAGTTGGAAGCAACTCGGAGGCACACAGCAACAATGACAACAAGTCAAAACAGACTCTTTTGCTTTGTGTTGCTCCCTAGCTGCGGCAGGGACAGGGGGATGGGATGTTCTTATATAGAATTTAAAGCACAAGCCTGTTTCACTTGTATACACAAAAAGATTAGAGGGTGGCGCAGAGTAATTGCTACCCAACCCTGTGGATCTTGACAGTCCCTTGCCTGAATCACTGGTCTTCTGAATCTTGGTTCAAACCAACAGAGCTTGGGAAAGTTCCTTTTGGGGACAACAACTCCCAGGACCCCCCAGCCACCATGTTGGCCATGCTGATTGGGGGATTCTGGGGGTTATCGTCTGAAAAAAGTAATTTTCCAGAGCTCTGTATTTAGATGAGTCGGCAAGGATTAACCCAATGCAAGGCAATGAAGGCAACTATCCTTCTCTGATGGTTGTCCCCTCTGGACAACAACTGATATACAGACTATCCTCCAAGTGTCACAGTTAGGACAGTCCCAATCAATCCTCTGTCATCCCACTTATTTCAGCTGCCTTTAAATGTCCCAATTTGTCTCTCTTCCTCCCACTTTCCCCTTTCATCCTCAGCTTATGTCATTTGCTGAACATTGAAGCATATGACCCAGTTTGTGGCAAACAATTCCCATGAGAATCCAGTCAGCCCTCCGTAACCACAGATTCTCTATCCACAGGTTCAAGCATCCATGGCTTGAAAATATTTTACATATTCCAGAAAACAAACCTTGATTTTGCCATTTTATGTAAGGGACACCATTTCATGATGCCACCATATTTAATTTGACTTGAGTATCCATGGATTTTGGTATCCACAGAGGGATTTTTGTGCAGTTTCTTCCTAGCATTTAATGGACATGTGCTTCTCCAAAGAGAAACTTGCTCAAGGTGTAATGGATGGAG
Source organism: Sceloporus undulatus (assembly GCF_019175285.1). Classification (NCBI taxonomy): domain Eukaryota; kingdom Metazoa; phylum Chordata; class Lepidosauria; order Squamata; family Phrynosomatidae; genus Sceloporus; species Sceloporus undulatus. Next base: position 13,501,546 of record NC_056528.1, on the reverse strand, counting down.
AGTTTCCCATTTCCCAGCTCGCCCTTTGCAAAGAAAGGGTGGAGGCAGCATCTGGTAGCTGACCTCAGGATTCTGTGAGTTATTTTCGGACCCCTTCACTGTTTCCGTCCTGCAAGATGTTCTCCTGTGTCCCTGCCTTTTGGGAACATTTTGAGGAAACAGATGGGAGGGCTGAACGGGACAGGAAAGCGAGAGGAAATGCTTGCGTAGGAACCCATGTGCTCATAACTTCCTCCTCCTTCTCAGACGGAAACTGGAAAAAGTAAACACGGAGAGTGAGTCACAGTGGGCATTATTACTATGGGCATCTGCGATATTAGTTGAGTGGGTTGGACTTTGTGCCCTGTGGCTGTGTTGGACTTCGGTTCTCACCATCCCCAACCAATGCATCCTGATTTGGCAGGGACACTTCCATTTAATCTTCCACCATCCCACTTTTTCGGCTGCTTTTACCATGTCCCAGTTTCTCCCTCCCTCCTTCCACTTTCCTCCTCAGCTGACTCCTCCAAAGAGTAATTTTACCAGGCTCTGGTCCTTCATCTACCTGCTTCCTTCTCCAAAATGCAACTTGACCCTTTGTCTTTTGGTTTTATTTTCTAGGCACCAGGATGGACTGGGATCTTGCAGCGAATACGTAAAGGTAGGAAACCAAATTGTGGTGTTATTTCTGAGAAAGGAAGTGGCAAAACCTAAGTATTCCTTGCCTTAGAAAAATAAACTATGAATTTCATGGGGCCACCATAAGTCAGCAGGTGAATTGAAGGCACACACACACACACACACAATCGGTGTATATCCTTTGGATTAAGGGTCTCATTTCCAGATCCTTAATCCAGCCCTGGGATTTGTTTTCACAACCCCCTGTGACGAAAGTACACTTCTTATCCCCTCTGCTTTTCTAGCTGTCATGTGGAAATGGAGGTGGGAACAAGAAAAGCTCAAATCCAGCACAAACTTAGTGCTTATCCCCCCCTCCGCCCACCAATAAACTATTAACATTCCTGAGGATTCATTAGAGACCTGAGGTTATGCCAGCTAAAACTTTTATCCCACAATTGCCTCTGTTAGGAAGTTTACTGCAGGTCAGAAAAGCGGCTAAGCTTTGCCCCCGACAAATTCACCAGCACCATTTGCCCTGAAAATACTTTTAAATCCAGACACAGAGGCCCTTTATGGTTCAAGAGCAGGGGACCCAAGTGTTTCCTGCCTTGACCCATTCTATCTGGGGCTGATAGAAGTCCAGCGCAGCCTAATACTGTAGTTCTATAGTACAGCTGTAGGATCCCATGACAGCCAAGAGGTCAAACAAATGGGTGCTAGAACAGATCAAACCAGAAATCTCTCTGGAAGACAAGATGGCAAAACTGAGGCTGTCGTACTTTGGCCACATCATGACCAAAGGCATGGTTCATTGGAGAAGACAATAATGCTAGGAAAGGTGGAGGGAAGCAGAAAAAGAAGAAGGCCACTGGCTACATGGATGGACTCTATAAAAGAAGTCATGGGATGAATTTGCAGGACCTGAGCATAGAATCACAGAGTTGGACCACATGCCATGCAGGAACTCACAATCAAAGCATCCCTGACAGATGGCCATCCAGCCTCTGTTTACAGGCCTCCAAAAAAAGTCATATGAAGAGCAGGTTTAGACTCAGAAGAAAGAGGAATCCAGATGGGAGGAAGGAACATCAACAACACACACATATAACGTGCTTTCCCAAGCTTTTTCGGGGCCAGTCCCTGGATGAGAGTGCCATCAGTTAGTACAATGCCTTACAAAAACAGTGATGGGTTTTTGCCTGGAAAGTGCTTCCGATCTTAGTTCAGAAACAAGAGTGAAAATGAAGGTGCATTTACAAGGTAGGGATGTGTGATGATTAAACCAAAGGTGTTGCAGTTACAGAGGTGCAAATGGTAAGTAAGAATCTCAGGGGGAAGAAAGAGGTGGAACCTGTACACTCCAGAAGTCGGCAAAAGTCTGAAGTCTGTGTTCGCTGCAGAGTCTCCTCAGTTTGTTCTTTCATATGCTCGCATCCAGATACGCATAGACACCCCCCAATATCAACTGTGCTCCTCAGCACCCAAAATAATGGTGTGGACAGGCTTTTGCATCCTCTCATCCCTTCCCTCCTTCTTTCTTCTCCTCTTCCCTTTGTCCTTCCCTTCCCTTTGTTCTAAACTCACCCCACCCCAGATTCTCAAGCATGACAGAGACAAGCCTTGGCTGTTCCCACTTCTCAAGGTATTAAAGAAGAGCGTAGATGGTAGTGGATCCCGGAAGGCCCACAACTCCCACAACAGAGAGAAAGCGGGGAAAGGAGGGATTAGGAAAGAGAGCAAGTGATGAAAGCTGACATTTCTGAGCAGGGTACACACAGAGAGGAATCTGAGTATGTCCCAGAAAATCGAGGAAGAGGCTGAATGAAAACAGACCCTGCCTTTGACAGAGTGGCAGGTTGACAAGAAAAAGGAAGAGGCAAGGTGGGAGAGAAAGCTACCTGTCATTTAATGCGTGTGTTTGTGTGTAACATAGACATGCCCCTTCTCCCAGGAGAAGCTGCATTCTCTCCTCCTCTTCCCCCACGAGTTCCCTTTCTGTCTAGGAAAGCAACACCTTTCCCAATCCGATGGGAAAAAACTGCTTTCCAACAGAATGAATCACAAGCATCCAAGTTAGTGTCACTCCAGTCTTATCAGACACCATCTGTTCCATCCCTTGGTACCATGGATAGATGCAAGCAGAACTTGTGGTCTTGGCTTTTCAACACTGAAGAACTGGGGAACTGCCTGCCAGCTCATGGTCCTGCCGGATCCAAAAATATGGGTCCATTGGCCTCTGGTGTGTTGGAACTGGGGGAGGCATTGCCCTTGGTCCTCCAGTCAATAGGGGGCGCCTATTCTGATGGGAGCAACCACTCTGGGGGTGAAGGTAGGGGGCTATTTGCACTTCTAGCTCTGTAGCATTCAGCCACACGCCTAACTTTCTCTGAGATAGCTTCTTTCCTTTCAAAAACACATCCAGCCAACAGTGCATCCTCTGTTCCTGAAGCATCTGTGTGCCGACATTTGTTATTCTTATGTGCACGGCTGCTGCTTTTCCACAGTTACATGACAACAGCCCCCTGTGCAACCAGAGCGCAAGGTATAGGATGCCCAAGCCCAATGTAAAAGAACAGCATGTGCAATGCAATTTGCAAAAAGACAAGGCTTAGGTGAACACGCAGCCTGCACAACTCCGCTTCTGCTACTCTTGAGCAGAATTGGTCCATTGCTGAATTGTGATTTTTTTGTGTAACTTATGCACACATGTGTCCCAAAACCAATTCTGGCCCCTTTCTTCCAATATGTCCACTGTATGCATGTAATGGGCTGCAGCAAAAGATTATAACTGTGGGAGTGAGAAGAATAGTTTTGAAAAGCCTTCTCCACTGATCCAAGCATTCAGGTGGTTTCCTGTTCCTTTTCAGCACAGACTTCCCACTCCTGTCTGTTATGCATCTTGAGCATTATTAATATTCTTCCCAAACCCCGCGTGGTTTTAGCTCAGTCCCCAGTAGATGCCGTTGTCATTCTCTGCTGGTTTCCAAATGTCTGAACGCAAAGAAGGCACCTGAGACGCATTTCACTCCCACCGGTGTCACTACAAAGAAACTCTCTCTTTCTGTGGTAGTGGCTCCAGGTGTCTTTTCTTGGGGGGATTTGTGGGACTTTGTTTGAATTAATTTTGCAGGCAGGGAGGAGGAAAAAAGCCCTATCCAAATATTAACTGTGACACAAATGCCACTGTGCATTAGCGGCTGAAATAAAAGCCCTTCTTTGAAGGCGCTGCAGTATCAAAAGCAGACAGATATAACATTTTTGCAAGGGTCAAGGCTTGGAAAATGGGAGGACAGAAGGTTCTGCCACCTCTATGTGGTGCAGACCCAAGAGGTTTTGCTGCCTGAGGCCAAGAACGTGATGGAGAAGCCACCCACAAAAATAGACTGGCCTACTAGCTGAGCCTTTTGGTGACCAGACTGCATCGCCCATCACTTGTGGCTTGAGAGCATTTGTTGTTGCTGTTGCTATATGTGCTCAAAGTGACCTCAAACTATGGTGACCCCTTCCTAGGGTTTTCTCAGCAAGATTCATCCAAAGTAGGTCTGTTATACCTTCCTCTGAGGCTGAGAAAGTGTGACTTGCCTAAGGTCACCCAGTGGGTTTCTGTGGCCAAGCAGGGATTCGAACTCTGGTCTCCAGAGTCACAGTCCAGTGTTAACCCTACAACAGTGTAAAACCAATAAAGGAAGAGCAATACGGTGTAACTGTAACACATATACTAAAACAAAAACACAGGGTCCATCTTGAGCCGGGTACCTGATTTCTCAACAACAGAGGCATCAAATTGGAAAGAGAAAGAGAAAGAAAGAGTGGGCTCTATAGTTTCCTTGGACATAGAACCGGGGGCAAGTTTGCATGAAAGGTTAGGGGAGAAATTAAGAAATAAAATATACCGGTGTGCGCGTGCACCTGATGTATTACGCAGCATCAACAAAGAGAGGCACTCAAGGGCAAACTGAGGATAAACCCTGCATTAAGTTTAATGCCTGGCGTTATGCAGGGAATTTTAAGACCACAATTCCACTCGGCTCCAGAGCTGCAGAAGGTTGGTTTGTTTGGCTTTTAGTTTGTACCAAAAAGCCAAATGATGGTAGGTTTATTAGAAGATGGTTGAGGTCGGTGTCTCCTTGTACGAGGCTGGTGGGATATATGGGGTTGGTCCAGGGCAGCCTTTGTCATTCAAAGAAGGGCTTAAAACCCTCTATACATCCCCATCTTCTGCCCAAAGTACAGACAGGATGGAGGTACTAAGTCTCTTGTTCTGCATTGCACTCACTTGCAGGGATAAAGCTGCTGTGTTTCTCATGTTGTGGCTTCTGGGAGTGAACGGGTGGCCAATATTAAGAACTCTTGATCCATATTAAGAAATCACATATCTTCCAGTTCCTCCAATTGGCAGATGCAATTCTGAATTCTGCAATCCCACTTTTCCCAGCTTTTTAAAATGTCCTTGTTTCTTACTCCTCCTCTTCCCCCTTTCTCCTCTTTACTTTAGTTACTGCAAACAAGGTTCAAAGTCCAAAAGTAAGTTAGTCCTCAGTTAACTCATAATAATAATAATAATAATAATGTGCAAAGGCAGGCTTAATGTTGAAGTTGAAGAAAACCAAAAGAATGACCACCTTCACAAGTTCAACCTAGACAATGAACAAATGGAAATAATAAAAGAAATCCCATACCTGGGATCCAACACTGATAGAAATGGGGACTGCAGCCACGAAATCAGAAGAAGGTTAAGAATGGAAAGAGCGGCTATGAAAGAACTGGAAAAGATTCTAAAATGCAAAGACATACAACTGAGCCCAAAAGAGAGAATCATACAAGCCATTGTATTCCCTATTACCATGAATGGATGTGAGAGCTGGACAGTGAAGAAAGTGGATAGGAAGAGAATTAATTCATTGGAGATGTGGGGCTGGAAAAGAGTGCTGAGGATCCCATGGACAGCAGCCAAAAGGCCAAACCAATGGGTCCTAGAGCAGATCAAGCCGGAAACCTCCCTGGAAGAAGCTAAGATGACTAAACTGAGTCCATTGTACTTTGGACACATCATGAGAAGGAAGGACTCATTGGAAAAGACAATAGTGCTGAGAAAGGTGGAGGGAAGGAGGAAGGCCCCAGGCCAGATGGAGGATGGACTCTATTATAGAGCTTTATGGGGTTGCAGGGATTAAGCAGAGCAGGGCAGGACGGAAGGGGTCTTGGAGAGGTCTCATCCATAGGGTCACCATGGGTTGAGACTGACTCAAAGGCAGTTAATAACAATAACAACAAAGACATCTTTCTTCTTGAGTAAACATGCACCTTCTAAAAAGATAAAGTACTGTACTGCATTCCCTTTCAAACTTGCCAAGGTATGCAGACTTCAAGAGCAAGGAGGGCCATGGGGTGGGCACACAGCATCATGGATTTGCAGTACTATGGGGGGCACTGAGAGCTGAACGGGGGGGAGGGGGATGATGGGGAGGGGGTGGGTTTGGAATTGAGGGGGGAGCGGAATCAAGGATTCAAAGGGGTTACAAAGACACCCCCCAGTCCCTAGAGAAGGATGGATGAGTGGATGATGGATGGATGGATGGATGGGGAGTTTGGGGAGGGGTCTCCCCTCCCAGGCCCCGCCCCCAGGCCCCGCCCCCTTGCCAAGGGATGAGGTAATCCGGAGTGGAAGCTGGGCGTCAAAGCCGGCGCCGGCATCCCGAGCATCTTTCTCCTGCTGCTGCTGCTGCTCTTTGCCTTGGAGCCATGACGGAGCGGTGCAGCCTCTGGAGCGCCCTCTCGGCCGCCGCCTGCTGCTTCTACCGGGGCTCCTTCATGCAGGTCCAGGTGAGGACCCTTGGAGGGGCACCCCTGCCTCTCTCCTCCCTTCGCCTGCCTTGCTTCCACCTTTCTTAGGGGCACCAAGTTATTGGGGAAGGGTCTCCCTTCTTTGAGTTCCAGCAAGCCGGTTTTGAAAGAAAAAAAAAAAAAGGGGGGGGAACCTTTCCATCCTCTCTTTTAAGAGGGGGGCAAAGTCAACCCTCCACCCCTTCTTCAGTCTTTGTGGGAGGATGGAGGAGGATCCGCCAACCCCTCTCTTTTTAGGGGGCTACGTTGTGATCAGCCTCCCCTCCAGCAATCTTGAGGTTCAGGGGCTCAGTGAGGGGGATCTTTCGCCAGGAGAGGGTCCCCCCATCCCCATTTGGAGCCTCCCATCCCAAATCTCTTGTCTGAGATGGAGAAGGGTGGGATGGAGGACCACCTCCAGAAACTCTTTCAGTCCAGGAGGTGACAAAAACCCAGCTCCTATTCTGCTTTTGGGGTTCACTTTGTTGGGAAACCCCAGTGCCATCCCCAGGAACCCTATCCTTTGCAGAAACAGTTCCCATCCCCTGGCATTGCCCTCCTGGTCTCTCTCTTTCAGAGCATCCTTTGGATCCTGGGATGGGTACCACTCTCTTCACCTCTCCATTCCTAGAGACAGCCTTCCTCTGGTGTGTGTCTGTTTGTGTGTCTGTGTGTGTAGGTACACAATCCCACCTTGTTTAGAACTGTGACTCAGGGAAAGGGTTTAGCTTCCTTCCAATCCACCCCCAAAACCTCTGACTTGGGGCCAGAGAGCCTCTTTGCTCCTGGTCTCTTGGTGCCTTTTAGCTCTGACCTTTCAGGAGGAAAAGTGGGGGCCAGCAGGGGAAGGGAAGTAGGTCGGAGGACAGGCCCCCCTCTGGCTCCTCCGGTTTCTGGTGCAGTCCTTGACCTCCTTGCTCTTATAGTTTCCTGTCCAGCAGGGGATTCCCTGGGGTTCCCTCCTCCTCCTCCTCTACCCCTTAGGCGGCACTGTCAGAGAGGCTTAATCCCTCGGTTGTGTCTGGCACAGGGGCGTCTGGGTATGCAGCCCCAGGAAAAGGCCATCTGTGGGGCTGTCTTGGAGGAGAAGGGCACAGTGCCCGGGTGCAAGAGGGCTCAGTTTGGGAGAGAATGGCACCTGCCTTGCTTCCTTGCAGGAGAGCCCTGGGCTGGGCAATAGAGTGGTTGGACCATGAAGCAGGGATGGAGAAAGGAGCCCATCCTTTAGAGGCCTTTCCTGGGGAAGAAGTGTGCCTCTATCTAAGATTCAGATTTATAACCCAAAAGGGGGAGGCATCGTGGCTCCCCTCTTTTGTCCCTAGAGGCACCTGTACCTTGGAGGAACCCTCTGGGCTTCTTCAGGCTTTCCTTCTCCTGAGGACACCCTCCAAACATACTTGACGCCTGGCCAGGTTCCTTCCCTCCTCCGCACTCATCTCTCAAAGGGAATATGGATTACTTGAGCATGAGGTCATCTCATCTGGGATTGCTGATCCCATCGCTCACAGCCTTTCCTTGCAGGAGGATGGGCGAGTGGATACAAGGCTGGCTTGCCCTCAGGTCTTCTTAAGCCCTGCAACAAACAGCCCACAGCTCTGTTGGAAAGTCTTGTGGTTTGTTGAACATCCAGTTCACATTAGGAGGTTTATGCATGGCTTTTTTAGTCATGCTAGGGAAGCAAAACCTCCCCATTCAGGGGCAGTGTATCTTTGAAGAATGGCGGTCAGAAGCAAACAGTAAGGGAAGGTGTTTGCCTTCGGGACTTAGCTGCCAGCTTTCTAGATAGTCCATAAACTTAGGATATATGGGTTCAGACAAGTGACATGGTAATGTTCTTTGCATCTCTCTCTGGGGAGTTGTGGCAACCCCACACACACCTGAGCAAACAATGCGTCACCTGTCTTTCCTGCCCTATATAGGGGCCAGAGGCATAAAAGCCCAAATTACAACCTGCTTCTTGCCAGGCATTAAAAACGCAGAAACAATACCTTAAATAAGAGACAGTTTGTGTCATACAGCCACCCAGAATTTGATCCCAAAAGGCTGGCTGTCCCACTGGCCCCAAACCCTGACTGGAGTGCTTTGCATCTGGCTACAAACCCCTGAAGCGTGCGGCTGAAAGTACTTGGTTGCAACAGCTGTCCACTTCTTTGGCTCCCTTGTAATGTCATTCTCACAATTATAACAACCTAAAACAATTGTCCTTCCTGCTTTTTGCAGGGTAGGATGCCTTAATTCAAATCTGGTTGGCCTGAGTTGCTACAGGTCTCCTTTTTTTCGGTGAAGTGTGCTGGGCATCCAAGAGGAGCTGCTTAACACAGTGCCACGGGGCACATAGCTTAGTACTTCCGATTCTGACTGGCAGCAGCCGGTCTCTTGGGTTTTGGCTGGTGAGGAAGGCAAGGACTGAGCCCAAAACCTTCTGCATGCAGAAGATAGATTTGCATGCAAGCTAGGCCAGCTACCGCTTAAGGGCTCAGGTTTTGTGTGTGTGTGTATGTGCCTTCCAGTCACCTGTCAAATTCTTTCAACCCCATTCATTTCATAGGGTTTTCTTAGGCAAGGAATTGAGAGGTGGTTTTGCCAGTTCCTTGTAGGCATTGGCAGTCTCCTTCCAAGGACTAACCAACACTGACCCTGCTTAGCTTCCAATATCAGGGGCCTCTAAATATAATTTTTTAAAAATCAAATGTCATGGCTTATGTAACGGTTAGAATAATGTGCATTTTTGCAATAGCAGCGGGCTCATTTTGTTCTTTTCGTCGCCAGTGTTTTTAAACAGGTTTGCATTTTATGGATAATGATATTTTTAACTTTTGCATGTGGCATATTTTAGCTATTTTGCTGTCGTTATGCAGATCTTCAAAGGCAGTGAATGGACTTTTAGGTTTTAAGTGCAGATTTTAAAGGGAGTTATCCAAGGTGCTGAAACTTATCCACAAAAAATAAGTTCAGCAACTTAGAGGCAGACAGGAAATAACATGTATTATTATTATTATTATTATTATTATTATTATTATTATTATTATTATTAT
>NC_056528.1:13460319-13492078 GCF_019175285.1 Sceloporus undulatus | reverse complement strand
GCTTCAGGGTAAAACCCAGAGTGGTCCACTGACATGGAAGCCCCAGCTGCCCTTGCATTTGTGGCAATACCAATATGAGAGCTTTTAAACTTGAGGCATTTTAGGGCCTTGACATCTCTTAACTTAGCTCTGGGTTTCTACCATCAAACCCCATATTGGTATTGACCCAAACCTCAAAGAGCTCAGTAGCTCTGAGCCCCATGTTTTCCATTTGCATTTCCATGTTTCCTTGCATTCTTGTTTTACGTCAAGTACACTGCGGGGAAGACTATGTCTCTTTGATCCGAGGCAAGGCTTTGGAGCCTTACTCAATGCTCTTCTAGCCGTGCATGAGTTAAGAAAGGTGTGGTACGCCTTAGTTTGAAGTGTGGAGCTGGGCAGGCAGCGCACCTTTCCCATGACACCTCAGTAGCGCAATATTGCATCTCACCATGCCCGCCTTGCCTCCTCCTGCATTCACCCCAACTCCTTGGCTCACCCTCTGTCTGGGTCTTTCAAACCCGGCACACGTGCCGGCTGAACTCCGCATGAATGACCGACGGACTGGGGCTTTTCCAGCTGACAGCAGCATCCTTCCTCCTCCCCGCCAATGGTAGCACACCCAGCCCTTGAAGCAATGACATCATTGGCAGCCAATGGCGGCCCAGCAGAGGGATGCAGCATTGGGAGTGAGATCAGGGAGGGATGGAGAGGTGGAGGTACATGCTGTATACACTCTCACACCCCCATACCTGTCTGCACCAAGGGGTGGCAGAGGTGGAAAACCCGGCACTGCTATTGCACTCTGCAACTTCAGGTGAAGCTACCCTGATCACGTTTGTGTTGGCGCTACATCCGCCCATCTCTGTCTCTCTTCATCTAAAAAGAATAAATCTGGAATACCAACCTGGCAGCATCCGCCGGCACAGTAACTCCTTCACTTCTAGATCTGATGCTCCTTTGCAAAAGAGGACCTTACACCTTCTTGTTTTGGTTTTCCAGAGTCCCAGAGATGATCCTTTGGCTCCTAATTGTTTCTCAGGAAACAAAGAATCTTTATTATTTATTTATTTAATCAGTAAAATTAAAAATATCTATATATCTTGACTGGATGGGAGGAGGGTCCAGATCAACATTCCTTGCTTTGTGCCACCCAGCGTCCCCAGCCTGCAGGGTGACCAGATGCCCTCCTTTTCCCAGTGTCTTAGGATAGCCCTTGCAGGGGAAGAGACAGGGAGGGAAAACTAACAATCTCTATCTGGAAGCAAGATGGGGGATATGTCGCCCCTTCCTTGGCTTCAAGGTTTCCATGTTCAAATTGCTTTGCTAGATTTGGTTGCCGAGATCCCTTTTGTTCCTTGGCCTTAACTCCGCCAAGGTCACCCTTCCTCCTGTCTCAGCCCCTGACTCTCAGCCCCTCCAGCCCCCCTTGTTACTCTCCACAGGGGTCCCTGGCAGAGGCAAAGGAGGAATGCAGGCAACGTCTCAAGCGCATGGTCACCCAGAGAGAGACACAGCTGCACTGAATGGGAAGCAGGAGGCAAAATGTGGCTTCCCACAACCCAGATACATTCTGACATTCGGTCTGGGACACATGTCAGCATCAATCAGGTGTGGTTAAATGGGCTTAAAAACCCATCTATTAAAAAAATGAACCCATTTGGTTCATCTGGCAGCAAGTATTATTCCTGTCTTTCCTGAAGATGGCTCAGGACTGAACCAGGGACCCTCTGGATACAAAAACAGGGCTTTGATCACTGTGATGCCACTCCCTGGGGGTCTTTTTGTTAATGCACATGCACCTCTTTGCCTGCAGCATGAGCATTAAGGAGGTTGTGGCCTATACTTTCCCCCACCGGTGCTGGCATGACTGGTTTGAACATAACACAAGATCAACTGTGTGTCTTCCTCTCTTCCCACTAAAATATATTTAACCAAAAGGAAACACACCTTTCTTGGGAGAAATCTAGAGAGATAGACTGCTGCAGAGGAAATGAAGCAATTCCTCCACCAGGCACAAGGGTGAATTTTAGCCGGGGCAAGCAAAAATATGGCACTGGGGCTGCATCTGGAACAAAAAGGATGGACTGAGTCAGAAAGCGGTAGGCTCCCCTTCTTTGGATCTATTTAAACAGAGCTTGGATGGACATCTTTCAAGGATGCTGTAATGTGCATTCCTGCACAGCAGGAGGTTGGAAAAGATGGTATTCCTTCCAAGAATACCTATTTTTTTCAAAACCAGAACTGGATTTCCAGGCACTTGTACTATGGTTTGGTTTTAATCTTATGGCTTTTTTTGCAGTCCACATGGCCCCAGGGAGGGAAAAATGGCCACTACATCTGCTGCAGCTGCCCACCCTTGCCTTAAATCTTGATTCCTGGGATATTCAGGTACCAGAAGGCACTTTTCTGCATCTATGAAATGCTTAAGAGGACACAGTATCCCTCCACTCCATTACTTCTTACCCATTTTGTAAAATCTTGACGTCTCAGCTCTCTGCCCCATACTTCTGTCAGACCCAAGGGGCCGTGGCTTATAAAATCAAGGTATAAAAATATTGTGGGTGCCCCCTATCCACAAAGCGCACCATCTGCCCCCACAGTCCTCATTCTCCCAGTGAAAAGTTAGCCTTGAGAAGGGTGGTGGGCAATTGTTCTTTCTGCCTTTGGAGCATTTGCTGCTTCCACAGAAAGGGGGAAAGGGAAAGGATGGGGTTGCCTTGGCAACGGCATCTGCTCCGGCCCAGCCACCCCTGGGGAAGGCCGAAAGGCAAGAGAGCTGGACCAGGGTGCTTGCCATTCATTTTTAATCAGGGTTCAAGGAGGCATTTGTTAGTGATGGAGGGAGGCAGGGATGAGGACTGAACCAGAGCCCCTCTTGCAGCTTAAAGGCTGGCCTTTGCTGTTCTAGGGCCATAATAAAGGTCTATTCCATTCTAAAGGCTGGCCTGCAAAGGACTGGGATCTGAGACATGACTCTTAAGTGTACACAGTCCTAATTTGCGGGGCGGGTCCCCTGAGGCATTCCTCAATCTCTGTATGAACTCTCTTGTCATATGTAATGTGTGTGAAGGGGAGAGGACTCTATTTAGCTCCCCTCCAGCCCTAGGAGAAGCTAGGCCCATGATTGAGATGTTAAGAGACCTTCTCAAGCAGAGACCCCAAAGTAACACAGATCCCCTGCCTGAGGCTTTTGCAAAGATGATCTTCTTTGGGGAAGCGTTTCAAGAAATCTTAGGGGAGAGCGAGAGAAACGGGGTCAAGGCTGATTTTTTAATTAAGGCTGGATTCATCTAACATTATATTTGTGCTTTTAATAAGTGCTCCTTCTGTATGTGTTTATGCTGCTCTTACTGGATGTTTTAACGTGCAATGGGTTCTGTCTTTGTCAAGCAGCTTGGGAGGTTAGGGATATAGGGACACAAAAAGTCAAATCCAGAACAAACAGCCTTGGAAGTTACTCTGCCACTTATTCCCATTTCGGATGTACATCACCCCCTTGATTTTAGGTCCAGAACAATCCATTTTGTCTTAAAATTTAGGGCCTTGTGTCTTAAAATTCAACACTGCAAGAATCGGCCCTCATGAAGACTCTGATGATTTACCCACATTCATGCTTAAGGCATTAAGTGCCTCATTCCAGCCTTCCCTAATCCAATGCAAGGCCCCAAAAGTCTTGGACTACAGCTCTCATCATTCTAACCAGTGGCTATGGTAATGAATATTGCAATCCGACCCACCAGGGACGACACTGGGGAAGGCTGTCTTATAGTTCAGTGCTATATGAACTGAACAACTTCAAAGATGGCAATTTGGAACCTCTGTCCAGGGAATAGCACAGAGAAAAATGTCATAAGTCAGAACAGTCCATTGGCAGCAACTTTCCAGGGGTTCAGACTAGAGTCTTTCCAAGTAGTGTGTGAAGATGGCAGGGATCCAACCTGGGCCCTTTCCCCTGCCAACCACATATCTCAGTCTGAGCTGTTGTCTGCCAGCTAAAAGTGAACAAAAGTTCCAGTCCTCATGGTTCTGAACTGAACAAAATCACAAAAAGCGATCTCAGAGAGGCAGACCCACTGGGCGATATAGCCTCTTGCTGCCAACACTGGCAGGCAGCAGCCCGAGTTTGAGAAAGAGGTCTTTTCTTGGATTTGCTGGACCTGCTGCCCTTTGAGGGCATAGTGCCAGTTCTAACCCTGACCACTACCACCTTTCCCTTTTCTCTGCCACCCTTAGATAGCAGAGCATCCGCCTTCGGCCCCTGCTGCCGCTTTCCATTTCGACTCAGTACAGCCAAGACATTACATCATGAGCCTGCCTTTCCCTTAGGGAGTGGAAATGGGCGGTGGGGAAGGGGAGCAGGAGGAATGGAGAGGGTGGGTCTGTATGTTTAAGGCTCAGGTGCGAGGACATTAGCTCTACCCCCCATCCTCGCTCATCTGTATGCAGAAGACTCCCTGTTTAAATCTGTCATTATTATTCATTACACCAGCAGGCTTGACACACACAGCAGCGGGGGTTAACTCTTTTGTGGAAGACATTTCCGCCTGGCTACGCCAGTCTGTCACCAGCATTTTGGGATGGGGTGAGGTGAGGTGTGGGGGGCAAGGAATAGGTGGCTCCCTACCAATTGCTATGTTCCTATTTGGATTTTCCTAACCGCTGTTATGCACAGGTGCACGCAACCAAGCAAACAATACCTTTCTCTTTGGGATCCCCTGGCTTAACCAGGCTGAGAAGTAGAAACCTTGTGAAACCAAAAAAAGAAAATGGAAAAGAATGCAGTCATTGTTAAATCCCTACAGGGAGCAGAGGATTAGGAGGGCAAGCCATGAAAAAGGGAAGGGGAAACGGTAAGGTGTAGGCTAGATCTGCCATGATTAATACAAGCACGCAGGCTTAATCTCTTTGGAAGCTGTAGTGCTTTGGGAGAGATTCGGATATCTTGTAGAAGAGGGCAGAGATGGCAAGGGTACTTAACCAATTTGGACTCACGTGGTACGTACCAGGTGTCCTTAAAATCAAGCGCAAGGCCTCTCACTCTTGCTCTCTCGGAGTGTGAAACCACTGGACTGAGATGGTGAAGCCAGAGGAGGAAAAGAGCAGATGATACTCAGTTGCACAGCTGACCTTCTGAGCATGAAGCAGCATTGAGGGCACAATCTGGAAATAGAGAGCATTGGGTCAGGAACATCAGGAACAAACTCTTCTAGAACATAGCCACATAGTCCAAAAATCCACAAAAACTATGGATGCTGGCCATGAAAGCCTTCGACTTCAGAACGTTGGGTTATATTTGTTAATTTGTTAAATTTATATCACATCCTTCTCTAAAAGAACTGGAACTCGGGGCCAGTTCACAGCATGATTAAAAGGCAAAATATATAGGTACCAACAAAAACGCAATGGCTCAGAGATACACCTATAGGGGACAGAATTAGGGCATCTCCCCAAGTAAGAATTCTGTCACCTAAATGTCTTTTTTCCCTTCAGTTCTGAAATATCTAGTATTTCAGTAACTGAAACCTTCAGCTGAGCCTTTAGAAACAGAGTTTTGGCATCCAGAGAAAAGAGGCAGGCAGAGTGACCAAGGGAATGTGAACGGAGCAAATAGAAGTGTTCTGAGTGGGAACGGTTTTCAGCATCACTCTCTCTGCAGTGCCAGAAATTTGAGGACCGAGGGAAAATGTAAACATTCTTTTAAAAAACAGTCAACCCCCGAAGCCTTTTTCTTCCTCAGTATCAAAAGCCTCCCAGAATAATTTTTTCCCAAAAGTCTTTGCCTGCTGATAGAAGGACAGGAGGTTGGGGACCATTATAGTCTACCTAGGAAGGGATTTTAGAGCAAAGAAGAAGAAAGTTTCCCATATCTTTGCCTGATGTACCTGTGGGAATAAAAGGATCAAGAGAGGAGCTGGTCCTGAAAATCTCAGCAGCACGGTATTTCACATAGCTTGAACCCAGAGGCAAAAGTGTTGCTCCTGAACCCATACCCTGTTGCTTCTGCAGAGTTTGCATCACCATCTCCCTTGTCTTCTGACAGACTAAAATAACACACTGATGTCAGACTCTGTGATAGAGAAGGGGAAGGAAGCTGCTGCTTCTTCTTTTTTCTTTTCTTTTTTTGTCCCAAAGGAGAACTTAAGGTTTCGCACGGGTGTCCCCATTGGGAGGAGGCAGCAAAAACAGGCAGCAGGAGCGGAGGAGAGCTCACTCATGCCGCCACTGTGCATGGCCCCAGAGTTGGGCAGCCAAGCTGTTCTGTCAACGGAGCCTCTGCCGCTGACAGGCCGCTCACAGTGGAAGCCGCTTCACAGCTCATGTTAGCTGACAGGTCTCTTTATCCTTGGCTGGGTTCCCAGGGAGCGGCAATGCTAGCACAGCCAGAGGCAGAGTCGGCACTTGGGGATGGTTCGAATCATAGAGTTGAAAGAAACCCACAGGACCATCCAGTCCAATCCCCTTCTGCCATGCAGGAACTCACAACCAAAGCACTCCCAAGAGATGGCCATCCAGCCTCTGTTTAAAAACCTCCAAAGAAGGAGACTCCACCACACTCCAAGGAAGCCAATTCCACTATCAAACAACTTTTACTGTCAGGACGTTCTTCCTAATGTTTAGCTGGAATCTCTTTTCCTATAGCTTGCATCCATTGCTCCAGATCCAGCAGAATCCTCAATATGACACCCCTTCAAATACTTAAACAGGGCTGTCACCTCTTAACTGTCTCTTCTCCAGGCTAAACATACCCAGCTCCCTAAGTCTCTCCTCAGAGGGCTTCATGGTTGCCAGACTGGGTTGGTTCCGTCCGTCCATCTGAAACATCATCATTGTACCCGAGTCACCAACCTCAATGGGTTTTGGCTGGCAATTTTCGTACATGTTTTATGATTGTAAAAAAAATGTCAATACTAAGATTCCAAAGAGCCTAGAATTACATCCAATGGACAAGTGTTCTCTTCTTTTAAAACAAAGAACCAGCAATTCTGC
This sequence comes from Sceloporus undulatus, assembly GCF_019175285.1. Lineage (NCBI taxonomy): Eukaryota > Metazoa > Chordata > Lepidosauria > Squamata > Phrynosomatidae > Sceloporus > Sceloporus undulatus. The sequence continues at coordinate 13,485,109 of NC_056528.1, read as the reverse complement.
TTCTTACCTCATCTACTCTGTCTATATGCTGCAAAGTATATTGTCTGTAAAAATGGTTTCTGCTGTTTTCTCCTCACGTTGGGAGACAAATGAGTATTTTAAGCAGTTTGCACCCGGTTTTTGAACATCCCACAATGTTCGGGGAAATCTTTGTGCAAAAAGACATTTTTCCCAATGAAATTTCACATACAGAAATGTGTGTTTTTGTGTGAAAAAAATGCATTTTTGGCACCAAAATAAATCTCATGATTTCCTTGCACAATCTCCTTGGGGCTTTTCCCTTCCAGCCTGACCAGAGAAGGACCAGGTAGTAGCATCGGATGTAATCTCTTCTCTCCTCTCTCTTGATTTTCCACTTCTCTGCAGTTCTCCAAGGAGAAGTACATCCTCGATTCATCCCCAGAGAAGCTTCACAAGGAACTGGAAGAAGAGCTGAAACTCAGCAGCACCGATCTCCGGAGCCACGCCTGGTACCACGGGCGCATCCCACGAGAGGTGAGGAACCGCTGGGAAAACCTCTGGCCCTTTAGCCCTTACATGATGCTAAGCTGTGACTATACTACAGTGAGTGGAAGGGTGAGCTCCTTTGGCATCTGTCAGAGAGAGGGAAGGAACTGGCAGATTTCTGAATCCAAACCTCTGGTTTCAGCCTTTCAGAATAGAAGAAGGACAGCAGACTAAGAGGCAGTCACACAGGTCTCTTGGTCTTCTTCACTTATAACAAGAGGCATAGATCCTGTACTGGAGTTGTGTGGCATACATCTCTACATCCAGAGTTATGCACTAGTTGTGCTACGCAACCTTTGTGTAGCATGGCTCCTGTGTGCAACAGAATGCCCAATCTCATGCACAGTGGCATCACAAGTGCACAACACTATCTCATTCTTGAAATGAATGCAGATCTTCTGCGTTAGACAAAAAATGTCCAGCCGCTTCAGTCAGGGAATGTACACATGCACCTGACACCAGCTGTTGTATTCTCTATGAAGTATAGTCACAATTTCTTCATTTGATTTATTCAAGAAGGGATGCCAAGGCGGGTGGCCATGCTGACTGGAAGTGATGAGAGTTGTAGTCCTATGCATCTGAAGGGCTTCCTATAGACAGCTGGAAGGTGACAGTTAACCAGGGCTGAATATTATCATTTAGTGACACTTTATTTCCCTGCATTTAACTTCTGAAAGAGACATTACATGCATTTAACATATCACCTAAAACATATCTTCATCCTCAATTGGTACAGTTTTAGTTAGCTGTAATTCTCTGAACATGCTCAGAGGCACTGTCTGATTTCCATCTCAGCCATGGTGTTTTCATAGCTGTGGGTTGCTGTGACAGCTGGGTTAATCCAAGCCACTTCTCTCAGCAAGTAAGGCCTGACTCAGGTTCTTTCAAAGCCGGCCTAAAAATTAATAATCTTCTTTCCTTTCACCTACATGGACTTTTCAGGTTTCTGAGAGTCTAGTGCAGAGAAATGGGGACTTTTTGATCCGTGACTCCCTCACCAGCCTGGGGGATTATGTGCTCACGTGCCGCTGGCGGAACGAAGCCCTCCACTTCAAGATCAACAAGGTGATGGTCAAGTCCAGCGAAGGCCGCACTCACATCCAGTACCTCTTTGAGCAGGAAAGCTTTGACAATGTCCCGGCCTTGGTGCGCTTCTATGTGGGCAACCGCAAGCCAGTCTCGGAGCAGAGCGGGGCCATCTTCTACTGCCCCATCAACCGTACCTTCCCCCTGCGCTATTTGGAGGCCAGCTATGGACTTGCCAATGGGAAGCACAGCAGCTCACATGGCCACAACAACCAGAAAGGGGGACACATCAAACGGAGGAGCATCACCATGACCGACGGACTGACTGCTGACAAGATCATCAGGGGCGAGGGCTGCCCAACCAGGTAATCAGAGGTGTACCAGGGGGATGGAGACTTTGAGGAATGCAGGACCTATCTGGGAACAGGGGGCTTCAAAAAAGAACCTTGATGTCTTAGAAATGGGTTCAGGGATATAGGAACTAAGGATAAGGCTATCAGTGGCTCCTGGTCATGATGGTGATCCATAACCTCAGCTGCAGAGAGACAGGGTACATCTCAGTCTCCATTGCTTGCAAGCCCAACAGGAGAGTATTGTTGCTGATGCCCTGTTTGTGGGTTTCCCACGGGGCAACTGGTTGGCCAGTGAAGGAGGAAAAGCATCAGGAAGGCCTTCAGGCTGAAGCAGTGTGGCTCTTCTTATGTTCTTATAGCCCAAGTACACAACTGAAGGAAGAGAAAGAGTGTGCATTAGATCAACCTGGTGTATGTAGATCTTCTGCCTTCCTGTAAAAATGGATTTTTCAGGGTCACTGAATGTACCTTTGTCAAGCATTTGAGGTGTCACAAGATGCTTTTTTGGTATGCCTCTGGGTACCAATCTTCTTAACAATCCTTTGTTACTTGAGTAATGTGGGCCTCTCTCCGCTTCCCTGTTCAGCGTCTCCTTGCCGCATCACCGGGACATCATCCGGAACTGTGCAGTCAGCGTGGATCAAATTCAAGACCTCCACTCCTCAATGTCTCCCATCTCCGAGACTCCCGCAACTCCAGCCTACAGCACTGGTAGGAAGGACTCAACTCTATCGAGTCAAGCTACTGCTTAAAACGCTTTTTAAAAAAATTCTTCAAGTATTGGAAACTCTCCAGTTTTTAATAGTGCAAGTTGTTTGAGGTGTTGTTTGCACATTGTCTTCTGTTTAAGTTTTGTAAACTGCCTTGAAATCTCTTAATCAAAGGCAATCAACAGATGCTCTAAATAAATAAGAGAGAGGAAGAGAGATAAAAGAAATAAGAAGTGGCACATAAATGTTGTTCCTTGTGGTATTAGCTTAGGTTTTGACATGGTGGAGGAAACATCCCAGTATGACAAATGCCCTCTTGTTCATTCTTAAGCATCATCATCCATGCGTCACCCACATAACATGGGAATCTACTCACCCTCTCCATATAGATTTGGGGCCATCTGCAAAATAAAGGCCCATTTAGCTATTTTATGGCAAAGACCTGCTGTTTGACTAGAAAATTCACAAAGTGACTTTGTTGCTCCTTGGCCTGAAACATTACTAGTCTTTATGATAACAAAATTGTTTCCGTTTTTCTTGGCAGTTTCTCGGCTAAAACCCCACGGGGGTCAGGCCAGCAACGGCGCAGCCCCATCGTCCCCAGTCATCAGGCGTTCTAGTGAGCCCCAACTGTGCCAAGGGAACGGGAGCAAAGGTGACCCCTCCGACAGCAGCCGCTCAACCCCGTCCCACGGATACTCCCAGGCGTCTCCCTCTCCCTCGGTCAGCAGTTACAGCGATCCAGACACAGGACATTACTGCCAGCTCCACCCGCCCTCCCCAGTTCAGTGGGACAGGCCCCCAGCGGCAGATGGCAAACCAGTGTCTGCCAAGAGCTACGTTGAGAGGCTAAAGGGAGACGAGACCCAACGAGGCCTTGGACTGAACGGCTCCGAGGCCGAGGCCGGACCCTGGAGAAGGCCAGATCAGGACGCTGCGGGCTTTGTGGTTCCTGTAGTGGAAAGGACCTCTTCTTTCAACCCAGCCGTCTTCCACTCCCTCCTCATCCCCCTGGAAAACAAGCCCTTGGAAATGGCAGTACTGAAAAAGGTTAAGGAACTCCTGGCTGAAGTCGACGCCAAAACTCTTGCCAAACATATCACCCAAGTGGATTGCCTGGTACGAAACGTTGGGGGAGGCGCTTGGGGAAACAAGTGTTGAGGACTTCAACACTCAGAATGCCAGCTTGGAAATTTTGCTGTTTTGGATTGAAACTCCCAGAATCCCCCAGGTCGTATGGCCAATGTGGGCTGGCATGCTATTATTGGCATATGCAGGTGCAAGTCAACCTTATGCCTGCCTATGACTTTTTTAGTCAATGTAGAGGTTGGTATAACTCCCTCCTTCCTAGAGGTGCTGTAGAATTGCTGCAGCCATTTTGTGGAAGGATTGGAGAAGTGTCTGGCTATGACCCTGTAGTCACATGCAAAGCAATCACATCACTTGCCTTAGAAGGTGGTGAATGCTTCTTCTTTGGAGGTCTTCAAATGGAGGCTGGATGAGCGTCTTTCAGGCCTGCTGTAATTGTGTATTCCTTCATGGTTTGCGGTCCCTTCCAATTCTAAGATTCCAATGCTGAGACTTCCAGAAGACCCAAATGGATGTTGTAACTGTTTTACATTTGGCTATGGGGAGTTCCAGAGGGTGCAGTGGCTCAGTGGTTAAGACGCTGACTCTGAGGATTGCAAGATCATCAGTTCAAGGCCCAAGGGTCCCGTGGCGGAGTAAGCTCCCGTCACTAGTCCCAGCTTCTGCCAACCTAGCAGTTTGAAAGCTTGTAAAAGTCCAAGTAGATAAATAGGTAGCACTTTGGTAGGAAGGTAACAATGTTCCATGCACCTCCATTGACCATATGACCACAGAGTTGTCTTTGATAACGCTGGCTCCCTCGCCTTAGTAACGGAGATGAGCACTACCATCTACAGTCGGACACGACGTGACAGCCTTGTCAAAGGGAAAACCTTTACCTACCTTTATGGGGAGCTCCCTGCTCCACCAGGCATGGAATAGCTCCACAAGAGTCCAGGGGTCAGTGAATGACCAGCTGTAACTACGCTGAGTCATACAAAAGGCTGGTCTCTGTGGGTTTCATTACAAAAAGTTAACAGGAAGACCACTGACATGGATGAGAGCCATGCCGAGGTCTCCCCCCAATCTGTGATTGGCCCCCTTTCTGCTCCCCACCATAATTCCAAAACAGGTCCCTAGGAAATGGGTACTTACCATTAGTAGCTGAAGCCTTATTTTGAATACTTGCTAAGCCAGTCTCTGCTGGGACACTGGTCTTCCCTCCTCGTCCCCTGCCTTCCCTGTTAGTACCAAATGTTGGCAAGCAGGCCAAAAGAGGCAGAGAAGCTGCATGTTGCAGAAGCGTCCCCAGAGTCATTCTGTCCTTGGCTGTTCTGGAACAGGCGCTTATCTGCTTCCCCCAGATTGAAGCCGGCGTTTGTTTTCGGAGGGGAGAGGATTTAGCTGGGCCCATCCACAAACACCTTGCGCAGCTGCTGAACCTGCCAGGACAGAAGGAAATCTAGGAAACAAGTGACTCTCCATGATCATGTCCAAATCCACAACTTGGTGGCTCCTTTAGAGGTGTTAAAGGACTCTGGAGAACAAACATGAGCAACTGCCACCTCCCTGGCTGGCCTTTTCCAGATGTTTTAGCTACAAACATCTTTACCCCTACCTGGAAACCAGCCAGAATAGAAAAGAACTGGTTTAACATAGCTGATGCAAGAAATGATGCAAGGGAACATAAGGCAGGTCAATCACATAGATGATGCACTGGAGAAGCAACATGCACCCATTTTACAATGTGCAGCTACTATTTGGATCACATTTTTCTCAGTGTATTTTTTCTAATCTCGATGGGATTCACTCTATAAGCCCCCTGAAACGGGTGGGAAAACAGATTTAGCATTAACAGTACTCCAGATTTCCTCTCTGAGGTCTCCCCTCAGCCCCATCGGAAGAGTGGGATTAAACCACTTTCCTCTCTTTGTTGCAGGTTGCTAGGATACTGGGCGTTACCAAGGAGACGCAGAGGCTCATGGGAGTCAGCTCCGGGATGGAGCTGCTCACCCTGCCCCACGGACATCAACTCCGGATGGATCTGCTGGAAAGGTAAAATGCGAGGGAGAGAACAAGTGGCTGAGAGTGGATGCGTCGTCAGGTGCTGTACTTTCCCTTGGAAAGATTTGCCCTCTTTATAGAACGCATGAGATTCGACATACAGTTTAACATTCTGAGAGCCTAAGTTCTCCACTGTATGTTCAAAGAGTCGTGTTTCTAGCCCTTAGGACTGGAAGTCTACAGTCGAAAGGGCTAAGTTATTGGGGAATTATACACCACTTTGGCTTCTATGATTAGCGTTCTCACTTTCCTTCTTCGTCTCTTTCAGGTTTCATACGATGACCATCATGATCGCAGTGGATATTCTGGGCTGCACAGGGAGCATGGAGGAGCGGGCCTCCCTTCTCCACAAGACCATCCAACTGGCCGCTGAGCTGAAGAGTACCATGGGCAACATGTTCAGTTTTGCTGCTGTCATGAATGCACTGGAAATGACCCAGGTACATATACATAGCCTCCCCCACAATGTGTTTGGCTTGGTCTACATTCTCTGCCACAAAATCTGTTGTGTATCCACTGTCCTTCCCTCGGTGCATTGGAAGACAAGAGTGCATTGAAAGAAGAGCTTTGGATGTTCCCAAAAGCAATGTCAAAAGCATGGCCCTCGTAGCTCATCCCTTTTCCCTCTTGAATTCCAGATCTCACGGCTGGAGCAGACATGGATGGTCCTGCGCCAACGCCATACGGAGGGCGCCATCCTCTACGAGAAGAAACTAAAGCCTTTCCTGAAGAGCTTGAACGAAGGCAATGGTAAGTTTGGGGAGCAGGTTGCCTGATGCGACGGAAGTTGTCTAAGTAATTCAGTTGCTTCCATAGAGAGGGATACTAGTGGTACCAACCAGAAATTATTGTGCAGCTGTCTTTTCCTTCTTCCTTCTGGTAAGAACATTTGGATTTCAATAATTTAAAAAAGGATAAGCAGTGGGAGAAAATGGAACTGAAGACAGCCTTATCTAGGCCAGATATTTCAGACTTATAAGTGAAGGTTTGTGGCGTCTGCCTGCTCTCCCAACTATAGCTGGTCAAAAGGAGTCAGTACTAGGCAAGCTGGCCCCAATGGCAACCCAGCTCCTTATACCAACTCTTTCTTTTTGTCTTCCCAGAAGGGCCTCCGTTGACCAATACTACCTTCCCTCACATCGTGCCTCTCATCACCCTCCTGGAGCGAGACACGGCCCTTCCGGACAATCCGGAGCCCTGGGAAAACTTGGACAACAGCGTGGAGGTAGTCATGGCCCACTTGGAAGCAGCACGGATGGTGGCCCATCATGGAGGACTGTACCACACCAACGCGGAAATGAAGCTGCAAGGTAAGGACGGATTCTCCAGCCAGATCCACTTCCACTGAGAGATAGGTCTGTCTATGCAGAACTTCAAAGAAGCAGGAAAAGGTTAAGGAGGCTGTCAGGGATGAGGGCACTCCCACTGAAGTTAGAAGGGCTTGGAAAACGTGATTTGTGGATAAACTACAAAACGCCCAAAGCACAACAAAAATACAGCTGCTGCTTGTATAATGACTTCTCCAGTCGTGTTGAAAAACACCGTCACCACTGCAGAGATATTGCACTTCAAGGAACTACGGGGCTTTAGGCTTAGATTCACCTAGTAGCTCGACAAGGAAGGTTTTACAAAAAGTGGGCAGCATGCGTTATGATGAATGCCTTTGCCACACAAACAGAATACCTTCTGAATAAATAAAACCAACAGCCCATTATGTGGTTGTTGTTAACTTGAGTTGATCCCGACTCATGGCAACCCAATGGATGACTCTGCTCAGTCCCATGATCTCCATGACTAAGTCTATCCATCTTAACAAACAAACAAGCTTCATTTATATACCGTTTCATACCGCCTAAGCAGTGTCTAAGCAGTTTACAATTGTAAGCTAATTTGCCCCCAACAAGCTTGTGGTCTTCCTCTCTTTCTACTACTTTCCACCTTTCCTTGTGTTATTGTGTTTTGTAATGAGTCCTGCCTTCTCATGATGTGGCCAAAGTACAACAGCCTCCATTTGGTCATTTTGTCTTCCAGGGAGATTTCAGGCCTGATCTGTTCAAGGATCCCTTTGTTTGTCTTCTTGGCTATCCATTATAACCAATTGTAGCATCACTTTCTCTCTCTTTTATGCTGCCTAGGCCTCTTTCTCTCTGCAGTAAGATACAGCGCGCCCGTGCCATACGCAGGCGCACCATACGCAGCCTTGAGCATACGCACTCAAGCTGCGGGGCGCACGCAGGGTGGAAGGCGCGCCGCCACGCACGAGCCCCATTGTTTCCAATGGGGCTCGAGCATAGGCGGAATTCGCCTTACGCGGAGGGATCCGGAACGGATCCCCCGCGTAAGGCGAGGATGAACTGTATTTCAAAAGCCTGACCCGATCTTGCTGGGCAAAGCGTTTATTCACCCCATTGCTCTTGTTTCCTCCTGCTGCAGGTTTCCAGCCCCAACCGGAGCTGCTGGAGGTCTTCCACACCGAGTTCCAGCTGCGCCTTTTGTGGGGCAGCCGGGGGGCCGAGAGCAGCCAGAGCGAGCGCTACGAGCGGTTCAACAAGGTCCTCACTGCGCTCTCCCACAAACTGGAGCCCTCCGTGCGCTCGAGTGAACTGTAGCCCCACAACGCAGACTTGTGAACTAAACCAGCAAGGGAAGCGCGGGCCACAGCAAACCACCTGCGCCTTTTGGGGACGTTGCTTGTGGGGTGGAATGGAGCCCATGGTGGACAAGGAGAATTTCCCATGTCGCAGGTTCTGTCTGTGAAAAGGCAGCTAAGAACGAAGGAGCCGAGACAGAAGATGGACAGAATAAAGAGACTTTTTCTTACAGCATGAGATACTGACAATCAATGTAAACCATAGGATGGGTTGGCTTTCCTCCTGGCAAGGCTCCTCCTCGCTACCACCATCTTTGCAAGCATTATACAGCGATGCATTGCTGAGCTGGGTTGGATAGCTGCCCTTTCTTGGGCAACCGCATCCCAGGCCCATAGCATGGTGCAAAAACTCCCCATCGATGTAACAAGAAGTTTGTTCGGATCTGGGCATAACCAACCTTGAGGCCTCACAACTGCATTCTAGACAAATTGTCTCTATTTGCTGTTTTGTTGATAGGCATCATCTGCACAGCCAATCCTTTATTGTTATTGTTGTGTGCCTTCAAGTCGTTTTGTAAGGTGGACCTATCCTGGGGTTTTCTTGGCAAGATTTGTTCAGCGTTTGCCATTGCCTTCCCCTGAGCCACTGGGTTTCATGGCCAAACTGGGAATCAAACCCCGGTCTCCAAACCCTGGTCTCCAGAGACCGAGTCCAACACTTTTTGATTTGTCCTCCATCATTAAATATAGAAAGGTGTGTTTCCACATGGATGGCTCTCAGTGCTGCCAAAAAACATCCCAGTACATTGTATATTCCTTTTTCACGCCTTAATGGCACGACAATTACACAATAAAAGCCTTATGGCGAAGCATTCGCATCCAGTAATTCCTGCTATGAATGTTTCGGGTCAAAAGGAGCTGAGTTCACACGTTCTTCATTGACACAACCTCAGGTGCTTCGAATCCAAGACGGTCGACATGCTCTTTGCCAAATCACATTCTCTTTGCCTAGCTGAAGGGCCTAATTTATATCTAACAGGAGCATATATAGCTGTCACTTCCCCACATCCGCCCCACAACTTCCCCAAAGCTTTAGGCAAAAACAACTAGCAATGCAGCCTCCCTACACTGAGCATCATGCGTAATGTGTGCTTAGATCCTGCAAAACATGCCTCTCTCCTCCAGGGCTGGATCTATGCCCAGAACCCATCATCCCCATCTTTGCATTCGCAAAAATAAATACTTAATCTTCCCAAAGTTGTCTTTTTACTTGGTTCTGCTTCTCCTTCAGGTCAATTGGTTTCTTGTTTTGAGCCTATTCTGCTTGTAAATAAAACTACTGAAGTGTGTATATAGAAGTATATATTCACATATACATGTGTATATATAAATATATATATGCACACATGTACTCAAAAGGGAATTCTTTGTAAATGAGGACCTCATTCTTCTTCTTTTGTGTGTAAATTAATGTACATAGACCATGGAGTGTCTTTTCTTGATTACGGCATACAATAAAGAAACACTTTTATGCTTTTTTTCTTCAAAAAGGTGCTTTTCTGTGCTAATACACAGGGCTATACAATTATGGGGAGTTTCTCTTCTCTCGAAAACGGTCTCCATAGATTTGATCTCCATCAACATCCGGACAAACTAGTGGGAACTAAAGAGATTTAACCTCTGTATTTTGGATTGTTATATCATTCCATTTATATTGCATTCCCTCAGTTTTATTTTTCCTTTGAAAAGTTTGACTCCCGTTTCTTATTCATTGCCTTGACTGCATTTTCTCTTTCTGTCTTAACTTCTCATTGCTTTTCTCCATTCGTCTCAACTTTTCCCTTTCAAGTTATTTATTTTAACCATCTCTATTCTTCTTCCATTGGCTTTCCTTTCAGACAGCTTTGTTTTCCTTTCTTTCTTGATTCAGCCTGTTCCCCTACATTTCCTTCCCTCTTAAGTTTTCCCTCATTCATTCCTCCTCAGCGTTCTTCTCATCTTTCCTTTTTATTTTCCTTTCAAAGCTCTCACTATTGCCTTCCTTTTTCTAAATCGCTTTTCTTCCTCACTTTCTTAATCCTTTTCTTACTTAAACCCATCTTCTTCAGTGTGTTTTCTTTCATCCTTTAACACTTCCCCTGACAGTATTGTCTTGTCTTTTAACACAGCAATCCCCAAACTCTGGTCCTCAATAAGTGTTTTGGGTTTCAACGCCCAGAAGGACCAAAGTTTGGGAACCACTGTTTAACATTTCCCCTCACATTTCTTATTTTCCTTATATTTGTTGAGTGTCTTCAAGTAGTTTTTGTCTTATGAACCTGTCATGGAGTCTGTCATTGCCTTCCCTTGAGGCTGAGAGGATGTGACATTTCCCCTCATTTTCATTTCAAGCTTTCCCTTTAGTTGTTCTCCCTCTCTCTTATTTCCCTTATGGGAGAGATATATTATTTATTTATAGGAGAATATACTATTTATTTCCCCATAAATCCTTTTTACAGAAGCTTTTTTCCTCCCTTTTTATTTCAGTGACTCTCTTTCCCCTCAAAAAACACGTTCTCAATCTCCACAGCCCTTATTTCACAAACTGAGATGTCTTTCCCGCCTAAACCCAAGCCACGCCCCCTCGGCCAATCGCAGCTCACGCCCCGCCCCCTCGGAGAAAGAACTGGAGTTTCAAGCAGCCGCGCGCGGTGCACGCTGGGAGCCCTGCCGGCCTCGCCGCCGCTTTTCCTGGAGGGTCGCGCGCCGGGAATTCGTTCTAAAGGCAAAGAGAGAGAGAGATGGCAAGGGGCGGGGCTCGGCTCGCGTTGCCTAGGAAACTCCTGCTGCTGCTGCCTGTGCTGGGGCTGGTGAGCGCGAGCGCCCCCTGGGGACTGGGCGCCTGGCGCTGCAGCTTCTCGTCCTCCTGCGAGTGCGACTTTCGGCCGGAGCTCAGCGGTGAGCGCGAGGGAGGGGGCAGGTCACGTGGTACAGAGGAGGTAGAAAGGCTCCTTGGAGTCGCGAGTTCGAGTCCCGCTTTCGGCTATTTGAACCTTAATAATAATAATAGTAGTAGTAATAATGTTGATTATGATGTTTATATGGTTCTTAATAGAAGGTTCTAATTGTTTTACATTTTTTATTGGGATGTTTTTATCTTGGATCCCTTTCTGGGGAAAAAGGCAGCACAGAAATTAAGTAAATAGATAAAATAAATTATTATTATAATTAATAATAATAATAATCCCCCCTGGGTCCCTTTCTGGGACAAAGGCAGCACAGGAAATTAATAAACAGATATAATAATAATGATAATGATAATGATAATAATCCACGCTTCCTCCTCCCAGGCCTGGAGTGCGCCTTGTCGGTCCACCTGTTTGGCCAGCCCTTGGCCAGAGAGCTCCTGGTGCGCGGCCTGAGGGCCTTCGTGGAGGACGCCGACCCCGCAAAGCCCCTGGTGATGTCCTTCCACGGCTGGACCGGCACCGGAAAGACCTACGCCAGCGCCCTGGCTGTGCGCCACCTCCTCCGCGAAGGACTGCGCAGCCCCTTCGTCCACCGCTTCTCCCCCACGGTCCACTTCCCTCACGCCGAGCGGACAGAGCAGTACAAGGTCGGACAAAGGCACCGCGGCCTCCTCCGCCGTTGCCACCTTCTCATCTCCTAATAAATAAGGGCACACGCTCGTAAACATTTGAAGGCTTTGGGTAGCACTGGTATGGCTGGACGCAGCTGCAGCTTCATCGTCCTTATTATGGGAGACAGAGTGGACCCTTGGTATCCATTTGGGTTTGGTTCCAGGACCCCTTATGGATCCCAAAATCTGTGGGTGCTCAAGTCCCACTAAGTACAATGGATTATTGCATAGTGAAATGGTGCCCCTTATATAAAATGTCTGCTCATATTTGCAACACTTAATTCTTTAACTGTGACAATTTATCTGGAAATCATGCTTGGTCCCCTATTTTGCTGTTTGTTCACCTGCTTTTTCCCTTTCTTAAGACTCCTCTGTACACAGATTCTTTTCTGTGTCTTTTCCCCAGAAAGACCTGAAGAGCTGGATCCAAGGGAACTTAACCCTCTGCAGCCGGTCGGTGTTCCTCTTTGACGAAATGGATAAGATGCCGCCAGGTCTGATTGATGCGATCGTCCCATTCCTGGGGCCTTCGTGGGTCGTGTTCGGCACCAACTACAGAAAAGCCATCTTCATTTTCATTAGGTAAAAACGTACGAAGCAGAGGCCACAGACCTTGCAGGGGATTCTTCCACAAAGGAGGATTCGACTGGAGCGCTTAGGCGCAAGTCCAGTTGGATTCACTGGGGCTCACTTCCAAATAGGTGGGAAATTGAAACAAGTAACAAAGCCCTTACAACTGGTTTGCCACACAAGGCGCTAGCATGCATCCCTTTGATATCTAATGTTCAGTCTTTTTTCTCTGGTAGTAATGCTGGTGGGGAGCAGATTAACCGGATGGCGCTGGACCTGTGGTGGGCCCGCAAAGACCGCGAGGAGATCGACCTGAAAGACCTGGAAAAGTCCGTCTTGGAAGCTGCCTTTGAAAACCCCCAAAGTGAGTGCCCTTTGAGAGAAAGAAGAGCCCTTATAAAAGTGGGTATAGTCAAGGAGATGGAGTGTTTCAGCCCTGTCTCCTCTTTCTGCATTCATTCTCCTCACACAGAAAGCAAAAAAGGAGAGCCTTCTCTTCACATGGAAGCTGTCCACAAGATCCCAAATTCCCAGCCCTTGGATCACATGGAGAACCTGTGTTCAGCACAGGATCTCCTTTGTAAACGCTCCTTCCGTTTGTCCCTCTCTCCTCTTGCAGATGGATTTTGGAAGTCCGGGATAATTGAGCAAGGCCTCATCGACCTCCTGGTGCCTTTCCTGCCCCTGAAGCAGCACCACGTCAAGCAATGCGTGGCCAATGAACTGGCCAGCCAAGGCCTCCAGATGCGTCCGGACGTCGTCCAAGCTGTCGCCGACAGCCTCCCTTATTTCCCGGAAGAAGAGAAAGTGTTCTCATCCACAGGCTGCAAAATGGTGGCGTCGCGGATTCCCTACTACCTCTGACTCCTCTGGTGACGTTTCCCTCCCAAGTCCCACTGTTTGCTGACAATGCTTCAGGAGTCTCTTTTGGCTCACAAAAATGGAGGCTTTTCTATGAGTGTGAGTTTTAAAACTTCAGTGTAGAGATGGACTCTCCATTTGCCCTGATTCAGGAGCAAGGAAGAGGCATTCTGCACTTTATCAGAGTCTAATTTACACTTTGCCCTGAGCCCTGTGAGGATGTGGACTCTTTCGTTCAAAGGAGGAAACGCTATCTAGGATGCTTTTATAACACTATTCTATAGCCTTTTTAAAACAGTGGCAGCTATCACGCCCACTTTCCTTAACATGACATTCAGATGCCTTAATGTGAACTAATCAACTTCGTTTTCTCCACTCTTCTTACCTCTGGTTCCTTAAAGAACATTTTAAAACACACTGTGATTTTGCTATCAATATGCTGGAAGGCGAACTCAGGCTGGACTCTGCAGTTTGAACCTAAGCCTGATAAAACTCTGGAGGTTTTATTTCTTTCTTCTGTTGAAATCTAGTAGTACTCAAAGGTGTTTCAAGAGCTGCCCCTTTTCAATGCAAGTAAGGAAAATCATGCTCTCTATGCCTTCGATACAAAGCTGGTCCTGGAAAAACCTCTTCTGCAGACCCTTTTCTTGCACAAGGAAAATGGGTTGCCACCATCTTGAAGTGCCCAAGAAACCCACTGGCAAAGGAAGGTGCTAAGTGCAACTGTTCTGATGGTTCTCTCTGTAGTAGGTTAGTGGTACAAGCTACAGCTACTTCTGATTGCAGAGCTTGAGTAGAAGAGAAAGTGTCCTCCATTTGAAGGTATTTCCCCCAGACATGGCCAGTTACTTGTGGAAAGGCAAGGTAAGAAACCTCACCTGTAAGCATTGTCACCTGTTCCAAAAATCCTTAGGGGTAAATGCTGCTAAGAACAATCTGCGAATGAGAACCTATTTCGTTGTTGTTGTTTTATTGTAAATAAAAAACACAGAAGATACATTGGTTTTGCTCAGTCAGTGAAAACTGCACCAGGAAAGAGCGTTTCATCGTGAACTAAAACTGCTCACACAAATGTTTATACACTTTCCACAACCCTTTTAAAACAACATATATTAGCATCCCTGCAATAAAACCACAAACAAGTGCATCTGCATTGAAAGGAATGCAAATACAAACAACCCCCACATTTTCCAAAACGGGGTTGCAACCTCTCAAAGAGCCTTGGTTAAGCTTGGTATGAAATACAGGGTACTATAAAAACATAGCCGCAGGTGTCAAGATCTGGAAAGACAGGATTGTGTTTAAGATGGTGGTGGAGGAACGGATTTGTTTTTAGAGGTCTAAAGCGACCATGTTACATGAGAAGTGAGGTGCTAATATAGAAATATATGGCCTGGTCTGTGATACAAGGCATTCACATTCCCATTTTGAAACTGACACAACTTGGGTATCGGCCGTAACTACAGAACTGGAAAAGAGCTGCCCTGTCTGGTCATTCAGGGCTGATTTCGTTATGAAATCAACTCTCAGTAATTGCAAAGGGATTAGAATACTTCAAGTTTTGTCTTGCCTCCTGGTATTCTTTGCAACAAATAGAAGCAACTCAAGGGCTTAGCTGTGGCACCTTAAATAAAATAATGTTGGGAAAAGCAAGGTGGTTGGAGATGGCTTCTCGAACTCACCAAAATGGAAGGGACAAGTGTTGTGTGATGCCAGCCGTTGGTCATAATCCCGTTTGAGATTAGCAGGAGATGTTTGTAAGACAGGCACGCTAGCTTTTTGGAAGCAAGCTTTCACAGCCTTGCTGACTTGGAAGTAGAAATGAAACACTCTGTTTCTACTGACCAAGAGGATGATAGCCAGGTTTAGTGGGACAATGGCAGCAAACTACCGCCGAGTCTTTCACCAAAATGCGACACTGAGCGATGCGATTAGAAGTGGATGGTGCTGCGGCTGACCTTCTTCCATTGGTATGGTTCCTTTGAGCTCACCTTTTCGGGAAGGCTTGGGTATCGGTCCAGACGCACAGCGTGTGATTCTAGAGAGGCCCTTTTCTCTAGCACTTTCTTCACCTCCTGGCTAACCTGCCAGACACACAGCAACAACCAGGGATTCATTGAGCAAATGATTTGTCTGTAGCACCAAGGCCATATCAGTTAAAAATAGAGCACTTTTAACAACGTATTTGGATGTGTGGGACAACCATAAAAGCCTTCTTTGCTGCTGACATCTCTAAAACTTTACAACAATCTAAGCTTCTAATGCAAAGGGAAGTCATTTTAATTGCAATGGATTTGTTGTGATTCGCCCCAAAAGGCACAAAGGATGAAAACTAGTGGCCAGCGAACTCTCGTTTTCAAAGACTCCCCCAGAAAAAGATTCCACATAGAAAGATAATTCTAGAAGACAATGCAATACATTGCCTACTTGACTATGGGCTTTTTCCCCCTCTATGGCTGGGGAGAAAGTAAAACCTGTATTTTTCAAATCTCTATTTTGTAATATCATGATGCTATCATTTATGCTGCTGCATTCTAGAAGTGTTTTCCTCTGTACTGGGACTAAAGGGAGGCAGGGAGACTTACTTTGTTAGTCTTCATCTGGCAAGCAATGACTTTCTCATACAGCTTCTTCTCTTCAGAATCCGGCTGCTTCTCTTTCTTCTTCTTCTCTTCCTCTTCCTCACCCATCTCTGGGTCTTTGTTTTCAATATATATGTCTTTTGGTGACTTTCTCCCTTTGGATTCCAGACTGAGGAAAGGTGGAAGAGGGAAAAAGCAAAACTGGAAGCTTTGCAGAACAAAGTTGTGCTAAAAGCTGGCATGCACTCCCTGGTACATATGAACCCAACCTAGAGACATGATAACAATCTTCTATTCTTTTCTGGGTGGCTTAATCCCAAAAGGGTTTTGAAGCAAGTAAGCCAAGACTCCAGCCAAACTCAATCGGACATTTAGTGCATTTCTAAAGTGCATGCTTCTGCAATTTTGTGATAATTATTGTGAATTGCAAGTGGCAAGGCAAGGTGTTGTTCCTGTTGAATAATCATTCCCTTGAAGCCGCTATTTGCATGGAGAGGAGCTCCCCACCACCACCACCACTGACTAAATCAATAACACCACAATATTGTGTCCCTTTACCCTTCACGGTTAGACGGGGCACTGTGCCCTGGACAGGCTGCCAGCCTCCGGTCCAGAAGAGCTCTGGCAAGGTCCCCAATTTTACCGCTGACGATTGAGTGGATTTGCTCCCCTGGGAAGAAGTTATGGACCAAAGTGTGGGTCTGAAAAAGGGAAAAATGGGAATGAGGGGAGTTAAAGAAGAGGCGCAGTTTAAACGGAAAGGACAATTCTTGTCGCTTCCTATCATCCTCGGTGCAACCTTTGCCTGGCTGATGACTCCTGGATGATTTGGACTCTAATCCACTGATCTGTTTCTATCATGCCTTGGCCCCAAGCGAGAGCCTTCCCTTCATATTCCAGCTGTTATTAGTATCTTTGCGGGAGAGGAGCAGCCATTATCTGCTGGACTTAATCTCCTTCTCCAATGCCATTCCCTTTTCCTTATGTGCCATGACTTACCTAGACTATAAGATGGAGAGCAGAGAAGTCTCAGATTAATGACTTGTAAGCCACCCTTCAAGCCTATTTCAAATGAAAGGTATAAGTACTCCAAATAAACAACATAACCCCATTATCCCCTAAAGGGTGTCCTTCAGCCTTGCCTCTCTCACTGACATTCTTGCCTATCCTCTTCTTTTTTGCCTTCCCACTATTCTATACCGGAATGGTCACCAATGTTTGGATTTCAGCTCCCAGAATCCCTGACCCATTGGCCATGTTGGATGTAGGCCTTTGGAAGTTGAAGCCCATCCGTATGTGGTGGACCAAAGGCTGGTAGTCACTGCTCTTTTAACACATGTATCATCCGTGATGAGGCTTCACTGCCCACACCCACAATGCAGTGCAAGTTTGTGTCTGAGTAGTGGATGGAAAAGGATCATTATTAATGCATAAAGAGGAATTTGGTGAGGCAGATACCTCCGCTCTCCCTGGATCCAGGAGGAGAGCCGTAGCAAGATCTTCCTTGGTGCCCATCACCTCCTGCAGGAACATGCGGCTCTTGGCCCGATGCAGGTAATACTTCACCTCACGCGGGTTGTTCTCAATGGCGCAGGAGAAATGTGATTCGGCCTGCCAGTATCGCCTGAAAGGGAGAACAGATTGAGAGAGGAAAGAGAGGGCAGAGTACTGGGTTACCTAATTTACAACATCGCTGTGAGTACTACCAAGATGCAATGTCTGTGGACTGTTCAAGGATAATGTTACACAGATACAAAGAATGACTGCTATGGGGATACAGGGGTTCAGTACAACTTCACACATGCGTGCTGCCAAGGTTCAGAACTCCATAGATATATTTTGTCACCTCTTTGGTAGGCACTTTTGGGCAAAGTGCCAATGTGCCCCAAAAGGAAACACGCCAAGCACCAATAAATCCTAACCTACCTCTCTTGAAAATCCTGAAGTCCCATTTCATTGTGCAGCCAAGCGATGCGCTTCTGCAGGTAAGGGTCCAAAGGCCTGAGCGCCAGGGCTTGCTGGTAGTCGGCCATCGCAAAGTTCAGCTCACCCAGTTTGAGAAAGCAGTCTGGATTGGGGAGAGAGGAGGGGAGGCACGCAGAGACCCCAGAGTTGCTTTTAAAGCATGTGTGTTTGGGGCAGGGAGACTCCACAATGGTAGGCAGGTTAAACTGATTTTGCAGATACCTGCAGGAAAAGGGTAAATTACTTTCCCCATTACGTTCCCTTCTAGAGGTGATTAGGTTCCCATTGATCTTAGCCAGCAAAGCCAATGGTGAAGAATGGCCCAAGTTCCAGTCCATCAACATCTAACGCAGTAGTTCTCAGTCTTTGGTCCTCCAGTGTTTTGAACCCCAGCTCCCAGAATCCCCAACCATTGGGCAAATAGGTTGGGGCTTCTGGGAGTTAAAATCCAAGATCTATGCTAAAGACTGAGAACCACTGACTTAGCAGATACGACAATTCAAACCACTGATCCACAACAAAAGCTCTGTCACCTCGAGGGCCAAAGTCAATTTCAGATAAGTCCACATTCCTGTGTTTGTCAAGCCCAAATGTGGGGGAATGGGATATATTCCTCGTACCTCCTCTGTTCATGTAGAGCCCTTTCTCATTCTTCTCCCCCTTGATGGCTTTGTTGAGGAGAAGGACAGCCTCTTCATAGCAACCCTTGCCGTAACAGTGCACCGCAAAGTCATTGTACGTCAGCAGCATCTGCTTCTGGGCTGTGGACCGGACCTCGCTGCCTTCCTCCTCCTGGCTGAGCTCCACAGCTTTGAGGTAGTCGTCGATGGCTGCATTGAAGTCCTTCAGCCTCCTCAGGATGCTTCCTCTGCCAAAGACATCACCCAGAGAAGGGCAAAAGTAGCAGCCAGAGAGCACTACTGCAACCGCAGCAATTAAAATGGAACCACATTGCTATAAGTGTGCAATATGAAATGGCTAATATTGTTGTGACTTCAACGCTGTTGTAATGGGAAATAATTTGGGGCTCAGTCTTGCCTTGGGCTTGAAAAGACAAGAGCCATTGGCTTTACAAAAGATGTCCTCCCAGTATAAATGCAAGCTTCTGCTTTGTTGATATGGATCCAACATTTCAGTCATTTTAGGAAGTTTGCCATTACACCACTAGTACCTGAAGAGGTAGTAATTTGCATCCAGAGGGTTGTAGTCTATGGCCCGGTTGATTTTCAGCAGGGCTGCTTTCAGGTTTCCTTTCACCGCCTTGTTCACGGCTTGGTCCCTGGATTTTTGAGCCTCCTTCTTCAAATTACTCAGCATGGCCAAAGCTTCAGTGTGCCCTGGTTCTAACGCAATGGCATCTTGAAGGTTGTGGAAACACAAGGTAACCTTTGAGGGAAAAGTGAGAAAGAAACCACTGCTTTAGAGAGTTTGGGCAAGCTGGCATCTTGTAGGGCTGCATCCACACTCCAGAAATAACCCAGTTTGACACCACTCAGGAAATGCCATGGATCTGTGTTATAGAATTGTGGAAAATGTAGTTTGTTGTGGGCCCAGAGCTCTCTGACAGTGAAGGCTAAATGTCTCATGAGACTACAGATTTCAGTAACTGGGGTAGCTCCTTCCTAAGTTCAGGCTCAAACATGGAGCGGATGCTAGATCACGGATATCCCCAGCGGTCGCTGATGGAGATGGCAAAACAAACTTCCAGAATGTGGAGAAAAACAAGAGATGTGTGGCTTCCTCACAAACTAAAAGGGGACCTGGGCAATTTGTTTTACCTTCCCAAAATGTTCATAGAGTCGAGCCCTCAGGACAAAGAGGTCTGGGTTCTTTTCTTGAGCAACTTCTTCGTTGACCATCTGGAGGCAGTCGTTGTATCGTTTCAAGGCACCTAAGCAGGCAATGCTGGGGGGGAAGAAAGAGAAGGCTAAGGCAGGGCTACAGATCTTAGGTGCCCACTCACATTTGATAGAAGAAAAGCAGAACACATGTGGCCACGCAACATCCAAGGAGACAAAACCAGGTTTTGTTTGCTCTCACCTCCTCATGCGAAAAAATGTATTCCTAGGCTGCAGTTCCAAGGCGTGGGTGAAGGCCTCCAAGGCCTCCAAGTAGGCACTCTGCTCATATAGACACTGGCCCTGCAAATTTGAACATAGGACAGATGTCACGATTGAATGCTGAGTGGGGCGAAAAAAGAACAGGGCCCTAATTGACTCCGTTTTCCCTATTTGATTTAAGTATCTCCACACCCATTTCGCTGCCACTTTCCATTTTAGAAGGGCCTACGACAGCAAGCCAGCACAACAAATGCATTAAAAATATGATACGGACACACAGTTGGACATGTGGCATTTTTTTCCTAACTACATTTCTCATGCCAGATAGGGGGATTCTGGAAGTTGTAGTATTGAAAAATGCCATTTCCTTGTCCGATAAATACAAACACAGCAGTGACAGACAGAAAGAGATGTGAGGGCAGGAGCAAACATGTGGTTCGTTGTATGTTTTTGGACTGTAACACCCATTCGTCTTAGCCAGCATTGCCCAAAGTAGGGAAAGATGGGAGCTGCAGTCCAAGAAGCTCCTGAGAGGGCCACAGGTTGCCCATCCCTGCCATGCATGGTTCACCTGTAGCTGCAAAATGAAGGCAAGGCGGGCGCTGATATTCTCCTTCCTCGGCGACATGGAATAGGCCTTCCGGAGATGCATCACGGCGGACTGGAAGTCACAGAGCTGCAGGAAAGCTTCGGCCTTCTGCTCATACAGTTCCACCTGCGGAGCAGAACCCACATTCAGATCTCAGGAGAAGCCCCTTCTCACACCCTCCAACTTCGCAGTTTGGTAGGGACCGTCCCATTAATCCTCTGCCCTCCCGCTTTTTCAGCTGTTTCTCTCTTCTCCTTCTCCCTTGTCCTCTGCTTATTTTATTTGCTGCAGTCTGAGTAAAAAGTGCAAAAGTAGTTTCAACTCAGTTAGCGCAGCAGTGTCCAGTGGTGGGAGCATACAAATAAACCCATGTATAGAAACCATAAGGGCATCTAGAGGGTTCCCACATTTGGTGGACTCTTACAAGGTGGATTCTTACCTGTGGGACCGAGAGTGGATTTACCACTCCTGGACAAGTGAATCTCCAAAACATACTGCAAAAATAAATAAATGTTCACAGTTCACATACTGCAGAAACAATCCAGTTTGAGACCATTTTAACTGCCCTGGCTCAATGCTAGGGAAGAATTTGGGGAATTGTAGTTTTGTGAGACATTTAGCTTTCTCTGTCAGAGAGAGCTCTGGTGCTGCAATAAAGTACAATTCCCAATATTCCCTAGCACTGAGCCAAGGCAGTTAAAGCGGTCTCAAACTGGATTATGACTGCGGTGTGTTTTGGGCATAAGATAGGCCTGTACTTGTTTTGCTTCTGAAAATCCACCCAACATCTCCCAGCCCTCTGTTACCTTCTTAGGGTCCAGATTCAAGGCTTTGGAAAAGCAGGTGATGGCTCTTTCCCATTCTCCCTGAGAGAAGTACTGGTTTCCTTCCTGGCAGCTGAGGATTGAGACAAAAACAGCAGCTGGCACCAAAACAATCTTAAAGGCACTTGACAAGAAATACAGGATGGTTCACAGCAGCATGTGGTGGCTGGGAGTTGGTCCTTGGGGTCCCTTCCAGTTCAAAACTTAGGAAAATGTAGCTTTACCCTGAAAAGAAAACCATGAAAAGAGGGGATAAAGGGATGCTTACTGCTCTTCTGTCTTCTTCTGCAGGATGCCTTTGTAAGTCCCCACGTTCTGGCTGCTCTTCATAAAGCGCAAGGTATCGGTGGACCCAAAAATGCGACGGATGGATTCCTCGCGGGCTTCTTCAAGTTTTTCTTGGGTGACGGCGGTGGGGAAGAATCCGAGGTAAACGGTCGCCATCTTCACCTCCTGCGGAAACATGCGCTTTAACAACAAACGGGGGTCATCCTTGAAATATGAAGGTAACAGCCAGCTTTGTGGGTTTTGTGGGTCACAGACCCCAAAAGCAATTTAGATGACCTCTGGACAATGGGAGTTACAACTCTGACCTGGTGGTCAATGGGCCGAATCATGGCCAAGATGGAAATTGTTTAATAGGGTCTTATAGCCCCCCTCCAAAAGCAGTCTTGATGAGCTCTGGATGATGGGAGTTACAGTTCCACAGACTTGAAGGTCAATGGACTGAACCTAGCTGGGGAAGGTCAGTCAAGGTGGAGCAAAAATCACAGGACATTGTTTTATATTTATAGGGTCTTATTCAGAGAGCTTGGGGAAGCTGGTTATCTTTCTGAAGCTCTCAGCATCCTGGCTAGGGGATGCTGGGAGCCGTAGTCCAACATGTATCTGGGTTGGTTCACCTTTTGTTTAACACTTTCTGCCTTCTTTTCCTCCTCTTTCTCTTTCTCCTCCTCCTCCTCCATAGTTGACTCTCTCTGCAACTGGGCCTTCTTTGGTTGCCAAGCGAACCAGAAAGAAAACAGTCTGGCAGGTGGCTGCTGTTCTCAGAGCGGCCACTAGAGGGAGAAAGAGAGCTACTGAAAACTGGCGTCCACCGAGATCCCTTGTGTTAGAGCGCCCTCTAGCGCCCACTAAGGAATCCCAGGAGAAAATCAGCATCTGCTCCAGGATCATAGAGATGGAAGAGACCCCAAAGCAAAGGTCATCCAGTCCAACTCCCTTCTGCCATCATGCAGGAACTCCCAATCAAAGCAGCCCCATCCAGCCTCTGTTTTAAAACTTCCAAAGAAGGAGACTCTACCACTCTCCGAGGGATTCTATTCTGCTGTCAAACAGATCTTACTGTTAGGAACTTCCTCCTAATATATGGCCTGAATCTCTTTTTCTGTCATTTGCATCCATTGCTCTATTGTGTCCTATTCTCTGGAGCAGCAGAAAACAAGCTTGCTCCATCCTCATTAGGACTTCCCTTCAAATACTTAAACAGGGCTATCATATCACCCCTTAACTGTCTCTTCTCCAGCTATACATACTAATTTCCCTAATTCTCTTTCTGCAACTGGACCTGTTTATCCCGAATTGGCCTTTTTAGTCACCAACGCGCGAAGCAAAGCCAGAGAGAGAGAGAAGTCTCTCCTCATAAGGCATGGTTTCCAGGCCCTTCACAATTTTGTTGGCCCTCCTTTGGACACGCTCCAGTTTCTCAACATCCTTTTTGAATGATAGTGCCCAGAACTGGACACAGTGTTATTCCAGGTGAGGCCTGACCAAAGCATAACAGAGTGGCTCTATTACTTCCCTTGATCTAGACACTATACTTCCATTGATGCCACCTAGAATCGCATTGGTCTTTTTAGCTGCCATGTCACACTGTTGACTCACATTCAACTCGGGGTCCACTAGGACCCCTAGATCCTTTTCAGATGTATAGTAAGCCTCGTTAAAGCCAGGTGAAAGAGATCTAGGAGTCCTAGCAGACTTCAGTTGAACATGAGCCAATAGTGTGACGCAGCAGCTAAAAAGCCCAATGTGATTCTAAGACTGCCTGAAAGGAAGGAAACCTCCGCCTTTCCTGAATCCAGCTTCTCTCTATATATAAATGGTTGCAGTCTCTGCTGCATTAATTTTCCTTCTGTGGGAGATGAATGAACATAAATGATGTCCATAAATCAGAAATAATAATAATAATAGCCCTTCTTTCCTGCCCTGATTGAAACCAGCATTGTTTTCAAAGCGAGGGGTTCCACTTCCGCCCACAACAAAGATGGCGGCCGCGCTCTCTAAAACCAACTCTTGCCAGGCCTTCAGCGATAGGTCAGCGCTGGCGGTGACGTCACAATGAGGGCGGAGAAAAAAGCGGCCGCTGGGCCTGTTCCCTTTTTCAAGTTGGGAGGCCGGAGCCTGGAAGAAGACCATCAGAGGCCTCTCTAGGAAGAGGGGAATCAGAGAGTTTTGAAAGAAATGATGCTGCATTCTCGGTACGTCGGGAGGCTCCTAAGGAGGGCCATGCATCACCCCAAAGACGAGCTGCGGAATGCTGGGAAGCGAGTACTGGTAAGGGGAAATTAAAGGGTTTTAATGGCACTTCCGGTGCGGGATAAATACTTCCGGATCATAGAGATAATGACCTCTCGTTCCACGCAACCCCACACTTCCGGTTCCCAATGGGCAGCCGCCCATTTGCGGGGCGAGAGTGGTAGTTCCAAGCAATGTAAACCACACTGGAACCTGCTTTACCTCTCTAGGAATCTCTAGGTCCTCCAGGGCAACTCTGTGGTCAACATCTGCCAGACACTGACTACAGAGTTGTGCTGCGGGAGCTACAAATCCCTAGTGGAGTCTTCTCTCTAGGACTCTCTAGTTCTTTCAGTACAACTTTTAGTTAAGGTTGACCATAGAGTTGCACTGGAGAACCTAGATATTCCTAGAGAGAACATAGGAATCAAAGCCGCAAATAGCCAAAGCCACAAATGTGGAGGGCTTGACTGTACAATGAAAAGCCTTGCAGAAGGAGATGGCCAGTTGCTTCTGCGTTGTGTTTTGGGGGGAAATTGGGGGCTGTGGTGGGGCCAAAAACTGACCCCTGCTTTGCTAAGGCCAAGCAAGTCCATAGAAACCAAGGTGGGTAGGATTACCTTTCCTTGGAAGGAAGGATTCCATCCTCATCCTTCAGCATAGTCTTGGATGTTAAATGGCTGCTTCTGGCGGCCGTCCAGTCGTACAAAATGGAGGCCTCGCCGTGTTCGGCAAGAAAAAGGAATTCCAGAACGAGGCTAACTTTCTGCCTAGAGGTTGAAGAGATGCACATTCCTAAACTGACCATCTCTGCCTCCTACTAATAACCTGCGTCTTATTTACAGGTGGCCGGACTGGGAAATTACAGCATGCGCGGCACCCGCC
>NC_056528.1:13375690-13460309 GCF_019175285.1 Sceloporus undulatus | reverse complement strand
ACAGCGTGGGAATGGCGGTGCTGAGCCATCTGGCCGACAAGCTCAACGTGGGCAACCAGTGGGAAATGGACCGCCAGTGCCATGCGGATATAGCCATAGCCAGACTGGGAGACATGGAGCTCGTGCTGATGAAGCCCCGGAGGTTCATGAACGTCAACGGACTCTCCGTTGCTGGGGCCAGTAAGAGAGATTTGCTTCCTCATCATCTTCCGAGTTACGCTTACCTATCCTTCCCTTTCTCCTGGTGTAGCGGTTGCACACCCTCCGACATGAAAACTAGGATACAGGTGGCCAAGCAACATCAGGATGTGGTCAAGATGGCAAAGTGAGGAAGAAAAGGAGAGGCTAGAAATAAAACCGGAATAAATAGTAACGATCCTAATAGTAACACACCTCTATGGTTTACACCAGTGGTTCGCAAACTTTATTCTTCCAGATGCGTTCGGACTTCAGCTCCCAGAATTGCTGACCATTGGCCAAGCTGGCTCAGGCTTCTGAGAACTGAAGTCCAAAACACCTGGAGGACCAAAGTTTGGAAGCCATTAGTTTACTCTCATCATTCTTGTTCTGCCCGACAGAGGGCAGAAGAGCCCCTTTTATATCCTGCTGACCGTCCGCTTTGAGGACTTGCAAGACATTATTCTGACATCTGGGAAGTGGGAGGACAGAGCGACTGTCCCTTACACATTGGGGCACTTGGAGGGTATTATGCGTTCCCTTTAGCTAAGTACTTACTCTCTTCCAACTAATCCCAATTAAAACCAAGGGGCAGAAGGTCTGTCATCTCAAACATACTAGCCTGGGGAACAGTGAAGCTTACTTCTAAATAAAAATGGTTTGGATCATGTTGTCATTCACAGGCTTTAAGCCAGGAAGGAATTTTTCCAAGTCCTGACACACATGCAAAGCCAGTTTTTGCTCCTTCCTCACACACTATTAACAGTTTCTCCATAGGAACCCACAGTCTACTATACAGCCATGATTCCTTCAGGAATCTGCCTTAGCTCAGTAACAGAGTTATCCACTGATTTTTCTTGCTGACTTGCCAAACATGTGCGGCCAAACCTCTCAAAACTTTTTTTCTTTTCCAAATAGGATCACTGAATGCTTTAAAGATTTCAGCCAGGGTTTCTATGTGTTCATGCGGTGATAAATTTCCATTCCAGCACCCTAACCTTGATGCGTAACATGTGTTGAATTTCCCCCACCTCCATTTTTCCAACAACTAGGTCTGCCTACTTTCCCGCCACACTTTTTCCTTCCAGCTACACCTTTTTGGGTTCAGCTGCACATTTTTAAAAGATCCCAGTGACCGATCATTTTTTGCCCTTGTAAAGGAGAATGTGCGGTCGTCCCTAGGAGACACATCTCCTGTGTCTCCTCTTCTTTGATGCTTGTGAACTGCATCCAGCCTCCTTGTATTGCGGCAGAATGCTAGGTATCCCTTCTAACCTCCTGGATCTTCTTATTTTCAAGTGGAAACATACAAGCTGGGGGTTGAGAACATTTACCTGGTTCACGACGACCTAGACAAGCCCCTGGGGAAGGTGGCAATGAAGATGGGAGGCAGCGCAAGGTACCTACTTTTTAACTGTGGGATTTCTTCAGAATTCGTACCTGGTTTCTGGGGTGTTGGAGGGAGATGGAAGCAGGTGCTCCTTCACATGGCACAGAATGACACTGCCACAAGATGCATTGAGGACCACCAACTTGGCAAAGGTTTAAAAGGGAGTTACAACAGATAAATGAAGGGATAATGTCATTGATGGCTACTAGTCAGGGTGGCTATAGATTATCTTGTCTCAGAGGCAATTGTTGTCCATATCGGTTACTGAGGAACATGAGACCAGGAAGGCACTATGGCAGACAGAGAACTGAAGCAAACCAGACAAAAGCAAGGGCATCCTTTCTTTCTTCCATTGCCACTTTTTTCTTCCCTTCTGCCACTCTCTTTCTTTCCCATCACTTTTGTCTTTTTATCTTTCTATATTACTTTCACTGCTTTTCTTCTACCTGTGCTTCTCACCTCCTTTTCTTTCTCCCTGCCACATTCATTTCTTCTGTCTCTCTGCTGTGTCTTTCTGTATCTCCTCTTTTTCTTTTGCTCTCTCCTCTCTTCTTCCTCCTCTCTCTCTCGGCTGTCTTCTTCCCTGCCCAGTGGACTGCTAGAGAAGGATGAGTCTGAACTGATCCCTTCTCCTCTTACCATCACTCCATCCCTTTTGGATTTCCGCACCTTCCTTTGTTGTCTCTGGGGGGATGAGGGTGAGGGTTGCATATTCCCCAGACATAAGGCAACTAACACAATGATATCTCCGCTTAGCAAACTGAAGTATGAGCTGGATTTTTGCCCAGATGTGCAGCCTGCTTGCTCTGCCCTTCTTGGAACAAGCCATTGGATTAAGATGTCTTTAGTGAGAGTTTTCCCATTTTTTGGTCCAAACTGGGGAAACGAGGGTTAACAGCTCAGAAACAGTCCAGGATATTAAAACCATGGCATAGTAGACTAAGTGTTCCTTGGCTTCTCTTAAGAGTTGGATTTCTTTTCAGGAAGACTGCCAAGAGATCCCAGTGTCTTGTTTCTTTCTCTTTCAGGGGCCATAATGGAGTCCGTTCCTGCATCAGCTCTCTGCGTTCTGATGTAAGTCTCCGCTTTGGCTCTCCAGCCTTTTCTGCCAAAGGAGGGTTGGTCTCTGTTTGCGGCCGTAACACAAAACCTTGGCCGCTGTCCAAAGATGGGATTGTGGCGTATTAGCAGCCATGTCTGTTCAGAGCTCAGCTTAACACTGGTCACGAATCTTTGCACCCCTTGCCTTGTTTCTCGTTTCGTCCTTGTCCAAGGAGGCGGTTACTTAAAGTGGAAGCAGATGGGTTGGCGGCAAGCCCAAAACACGCCAACTTCCAAAACATTGCTGAATCTGTGCGCCTCCAAGCTTATGTATAGCTGGAATGCCATTCCTTTCCATCTCTAGGGCAGAAGGGAGGGAGCTATGCCTTCCACCCTGGATCCTCGCCCATCAGTTTGGAAAGACAGAAATAAGCCCTATTCTCTTACATAGAACTGCAGCAGAACAGGGGTGCGATCCAAGCTATGTCAATCTTTCCATAAGCAAATAGTCAAGCAAAGGAGGAGAGGGAAGTAGAAAAATCCCACATGGAACCAACTAGCCTTTTATTAGACTAAATGGATTTTGAAAGATGGAATGAGAGGCTGAGAGAGCATGACTTGCCCAGGATCAGTCAATAGGTTTCCTTGTTCAAATGGGGATTCGAACCCTGGTCTCCAGAGTCATAGTCCTATACACAAACCACCGCATCATACTGGGTCTCCACAGTTCCCTACCCTTGATCAGAAGCATGAGAAAAACCTTGATAAATGGAAGAACCAACACCAGTAATTGGGAATTGTGATACTAAACAGAATTAATTGTATTTCAACTCCTTTCTTTCTTTCCTTCTCTCTCTCTCTCTCTTCTCCCCACTTTTTCAGAGCATGGTCCGACTCAGAGTTGGCATCGGCCGGCCAGTGGGGGAAATCTCTGTAGACCATTACGTTCTCAGCAGATTCACCATCTCAGAGCAAAAACTTTTACCTCACGTCTTCGAGAAGGCAACTGAGATGCTTCTAAGACACATCCAGCAGAATTACAGTAACCAGAAGGACCCAGATACCTCTGAGAAAAAGGAAACAGCCAAGGCACCCCTCAAAGACAGAGGCGCATAACCATCATTAACTCTTTGGGCATTTATGAGCCTGATGGACAGAAGAAAGTAGTCATTTGACATGTTTGCTTGCTGTTTTTTAAGGGGTGAAGTAGCTGGATCGGACCGCAGCTTGTCTGAGCTGTGGCTCGCTAGGGATATATGGTTGGGCAGAAAGGGACTTAGACTGGTACAGGATTTTGAACTGAGAAAGTAAAACTCCTGGACAGGTGGAAGGAGGGGAAAACAGACTCAGAGAAATGGAGAGACCAAGAGTTCCCAGGTATCAGTGACTCACTACTGGATAATTTGCTATTCAACAAATAATGTTGCAGAGAATGCTTGTCCACAGATGGTGTGTGTGCTTTCAAGTCCCCTTTCAACTTATGGTGACCCCATGAATTTCATAGCTTTTTTCTTAGGCAAGAAAAACTCACAGATGGTTTTGCCCATTCCTTTTTATGTAAAAAGGCTGGTCTAGGGCTTTCCCAAAAGCCCCATGAGAACTGGGTCTGAGAGTTGCTGTCAGCCACATTTGAATCTTGCTGACTCTCTGCCCTTGTAGAAGTCACACTGGTCCTGGTAAGGATGGATGTTACAAGTCTAGGTTTGAAGGAGGACCACAACACTGCTTTACCTGCAGAAGGCTGCAGGTTCAATCTTGGGCAGGTGGGCTTGGGAAAGACCCAGCAGGTTTCAAGTGCTGGCTCATGCTGCGCCGTCACGCTCTGTTTTCAGTATTGCGGTAACAATGGGGTAGATGGGAGGAGATTGTGTTTTGTACCAACATGCAAGCAACATTTGGATTTTTTTTAAAAAAAATACCCCTAAAATAACTATTTTAGTTACCTCTGAGAAAGTGGAAAGTAAAAAAACAACAGTGTTTTTGAAACTGTAAGCTTTAACAGCATTAAACTCTTTGGGGTGGAAAAATGAAATCATTAAAGTACGTATTGTAATTCCTTATTCAGACTACCTGTTGCCACCATCTCTTAGGAACTCACTCACTGATCCAAGAGCTATGCCATACCTCACTCACTTTTTTGTTTCTGACTCGGACAGATCCTTGGTTCTGTAACTTTTATCAAACAGTTTTGCACAAGCCTTTCTACGTACATTTTTTAAAAAGTCCCCACAAGCCCATGCAATCTCCCATTGTCCCCCAGAGGGAGGGAGAGCAGCAAAAGACCCCCCAAAATAAAGGAGATTTGTTCTGCTTTCTCTACTCATCATGCAGTTCCTCTGCAGCCTGCTGGGTCCCTGTCTCTGACAGGCTGGGCTCCACACTCACAGCTTCCTTTGGCAGAGCGACCTCTTCCTCTGACATCTGAGCTCTCCATGCCGTCAGTAAAGGCTGCAGAGGAACAGGGCAGACAGCATAAGATATATATAAGATATGCCTACCCTCCCAGAATCCCCCAGCAAGCCATGCCCACAGGGCCATGCAGAATAAGTAAACCTTTCCATGTCCTGCCTCTGCTCGCTGCCAGCCTTTCCAATCTCCTCCCTCATACCAGTCAATTTTGATTCTCCATCATGTCACCAATCTTACCTCTGTAGCACTAGCATAGGGGCGGAGGGTATCGATCTGATTCCGAGAAGCAGAGCTCATGGAAGGCATGCTGTGGACGGGATAAGGCTTTGGGACTTTGATGACATTGTAATGCGACATAAGGTGGGAAGCCTTGAGGTGCCATTCGGGGTGGCTGCTGAGAGAGAAAAGAACCACAGCATAGGACTGTAAAGCCAAAGTAAGTCCATTGACCAATTGGTCCAGCTCTCCCTCCCCAAAACACACACAGAAAAGTCAAGCAGTTAATCTGGATGCTAAAATTACAAGTGACAAAGACTTTTAAAAGAAATCCCAACTACATGTCCATCTTCTCATTCAAATGGTTCATGAGTGGAAGCTTCTCTGCTAAATACTGTACAATCCAGGTGTTCAGAATGAGAGTATTTTAAAAAAACCAGGGAGCACATATAGACACAAACACATTTACACACAATATATGCCAGCGTTAGGGAGTGTATCTTCTAATCTGAATCTGGTTTATTGATTAAATCCATAGCCTCCAACTCTCCCAGTTTGAAAGCGACAGTCCCAATCAATCTTTTGTCCTCCTGTTTTTTCAGCTGCTTTTTAAAATGTCCCAGTTTCTCTCTCCCACCTTTTCCACCTTTGTCCTCAGGTTACATCCAGGGCTGCAAACTGAGTTCAAAGTATAAAAGCAGCATTAAACTCAATGTGCTCAATTAACTCAACAGGGAGAAGAGGAGAGCAAAGGAGAGAGCAGAATGGTGCCCTTCCTAGCCAGCTCAGGCAAAAGCAAACTGCTGCAGCCTCTCCTAGCTTTCCTCACTGATAACTTTTTGCCATCTTGACCACACTCAGATGTCGTTTGGCTACACATGTCCAGATTTTCACCTGAGGGAGAAAGTCAGGAAAGAAGCCAATAAACTAACAACTATAACAATAACAAATATCAGCCCGGAGGTGATTCTCCTCTGCCCTCCAGTGCCACTTTCCTCCATTTCCTTACCTGTCCTCTATTGCAGCCGCCAGTCTGACCACCTTGCTCTCTAAACCAGCAGGCCTGAGCACCTCAATGGACTCGATTCGCGCAATGCTTTGGTTCAAAAGCTTCAGGATGTTTAGGAGTGCATCGTTACGCCGCACGTGGAATATCACGTCAAACCTGTCAGCGTCGTCCTCATCCGATGGCTGTTGCTAGAGGATTGGAGAGGAAGAAGAGCATGGAAGGGGTGGAGGTGCTCAATTGGAGAGGCATAACACAAATCCATCTAGGTACAGTTGTGCATTGACCGCAATAATTATGGAATTGTTCGACATCTGGAGGAACCCAGAATTATAATGCCTCTACTGGAAATCCTACTGTTTTGGTGTCTTAACCTCTGTATCATCATTTTCGTACAGGGAAATCAAACTTTGCTTGCCCCCTCTCCCCAAAATTGCTGTCTTTTTTGCTGCCTAAGCACAACACTCAGGACATCTTCCCCCTGAGTCCTATAACTCCTGAGAGCAACAACAACATGGTCGATACTCTAGGTCTTACCGCCAGCACTTCCTTAAGGCCCTGGGCAATGTGTCTCAACACCCTCTCAGTGAACATTCTCCGGTTCTGTTCATCTTGGAGAGCCTTCTTTTGGTCCTGATGCTCGGACGTTTTTTGCGCTACGTTGGCTTTCAGGGTGTTCAGCTCCTCTCTGAAAGAAGAATATGATTAAAATTGGTTAACGTATAGCCAGTGGCATTTAGGTCATGGTACAGTAATTTTTTATAACAGCCCCCATAGCTACTCCCCCTGGTCCCAAGACGAGTCCAAAACTGACAGTGGATGCACTGCTCCATTATCAAGAAAGCCATTCTAGAACGTTTACTCCGCCTTGGAAGCAGGGCTCTTGTAATGCTCATGGCTCTTAACTGCCCATTCATGACCAAGCCACTTCAGAATACCTAGCAAAACTATAAAGGTAGCTCCCAACCATATTACTAGGAAATTTGATTTCCCACTCTTTCCATTTTGTGGAACAGTCTAGCCAAAAGAAATAGTATTGGAATTGTGGGGAGAGCTCACTGAGAACATCAACCCTCTTGTAACATATTAGAGGGTTTGGATCAATTAATATTAAAGCTGAATAGTGAGTGAGATAGCTGTGCAATTAATGTATGGACTGTCACTAGATATGGGGAGCGACAGTCACCAACTCCCTCCAAAAAAGTATCAGCATGAGGGATTCTGGGAGTTGTAGTACAAAAAAGTTTTCCAAGGCTCTCTAGTGAAGCCTAGCAGTAAACCTAAATACAGGATCCTCTTGCCATTCATATTACAAACAAAAATGCTCACTGCAGGAACACTCACCGGAGCACCGAATTCTGTTTCTCCAGCATTTCATTTCTCTCCTGTGTTTGGGCCATGACCTTCTTCATGTTCATGTATTCCTCCACCTGGGTCTGCAGTTCTTTGCACTTCTTGGTGAGCATGCATATCATCTGTGTACCGTAGGCATGAAAGCCATCAGGCAAATAACTATTTATTCAAGCAGGTATTTAACAACTGGCTAGTTGCTGTGGACTGAGGAAAGGGGGATTTTAATAGGCAGATGCTGCACGTTAAAAATAACAACTATGTGCTTTTAAATTGCTTTAAGCTCACTGTCGTCATCATCATCTCAGTAATTGTGATCCTATTTATGGTAATTTCATTCATTTATTTTCTCTGTCCATTTGAAATAGGGCAACTAGCACCAGCAGCCCCATGGGATGAAGGAAGGAGGAGGACTTAGGAGCATGATGTAAAGTAAAGCCCAGCCATTCCCTCCCTTTTGTAGGAGAAAACCCTGACCTTCTGGTTACTGAGGCTGTTCTTGGCCATCAGCTTCTCATTCTGCTCCAGCAGCTGCAGTTGCTTGAGGGTTTCTGCGTTGACCTCCTTGAGCCGGTCATTCTCCTGGATGAGCTGGAGGCTCTGCTCTGTGATCTTGGTCAGCTGGATGCTGATGGCCACATTCTCCCGGATGGTGCGCTTGGTGGTCTCCGCCATCTGGTTGTTGGAGACTTTTCGGAACTCGGCCGCCACGGCATTTACACGGTGCAGCATGTCTTTCTTTAGCCTTGGTAGGAAGAGGAGGGAGGAAATGTCAGCTCCATCAGAGTGTCTTTGGTGAGGGAAACACGGCCCCCCTTTGAGATGTTGACAAAGTGCAAGGCCTGTCAGACTCCAACAGGATCATAGGAAATGCAATCTGACAACATCCAAAAGGACACAGGTTCCCTGTCTCTGTGATAAGATAGCATTTCCGAGTTTCACGTAGGAATTAGCAAGGAGTAACTGCCCAGCATCTGTTCTGTTCCAGCATCGGAAAAGCATCCAAAGTACGTATGATGGGAACCCTTTTAGCATGTGCCAAGGAAGTTACAATTAATTACTTGCAAGTAGTAGTTTGTTGTAACTAGTTACACACCTGGGTTCTCCATCTCCCCACTCTTGACCTATGTCCTTTGTTTTCAATAAACAGCTAGTAAAAAAAGTAACCACCCTCTCAGTCAACCCATTCTGCAGTACACACCTCTCTTTATCAATCACCGCTTTCTTCTCCATGTTATAAACAGTAGCCTTGTGCTCCTCTTTCTGTTTTGTCAGTTGACCTTCGAGTTCAGCAAATTTGGCCATGACCTCATCTTTCTGGAGCCGAAATTCCTCCAGACCAGCTAACCTGGTACCTGGCCGAGAGACAGAGAGATGGCCCTTAAGCAAAATACCTTGAATTCCACAAAGATACACTCCCTAGTCTATTGCCCAAGATTAAACTGGGGTGGAGATTAATAGTCAAATCCAGAACTATTAAAACATAAGGAAGGTGCCCTCCTATCGCCTGCTAATTTATGACACCCCAATGGATTTGCTAGGGTTTTCTTAAACAAGGAGTACTGAAAGGTGGCTTGCCATTCACTTCCTCTGGCATACACTTGCTATTTCCTAGCAGCAGCAGGAACTGAAAGAGAAAGAGCTTGAAAGAGACTCTTCATCCTTGCTTTAAACCAAATGTGGGGAAAATGGCCAGAGAAGCCTACTAACCTCCAACTGTTGCCCACTCCTGCCCTAAACCTTCTCCTCCTGATTTTTCCAATCCCAGCACACATATCTTACTGAGCGTCATATTCTCCGAAGTCAGGACATCCTTGGTCTCCTGAAACTCATGCCTGAGCTGGGCTAACTGGGCCTCGAAGGCATCCTTCTCGGTGTCCTTGGCCAGTTGCAGATTCTGGAGCTGAATGGTAAGGTCTGCGATCTCGTCCACTCGCTGGTTGAGCGTCTTCTTCAGAAAGGCCACAATCTCCTTGTTGTCCCTGACCATCTTTTCGTATTCTGTATGGAAGAGCTCCTCACTCACTTGCAACTCGTCCCACTTCTTTTGGTACCTAAACCAGTGAGATAAACCAGTTAAATCAAAGCCAACGTGGTGCACTGGTTAAAGTTTCATGACCCAGACTCCGGAGATCCATGTTAAAATTCACACTGAGCCTTGACCTCCTTGGGTGACCTAGGGTCAGTCACTCTCTCTCGGCCTCATCGGCTCCTCCAAGGGTTGTTGCATAGCCTCCAACTATTCTGATTTCACAGGGACAGTCCTCATTAATCCTCCATTATCCCACTTTTCCAACTGCTTTTACAACATCCCAGTTTCTAGCTCTGTTCCTTCCTCTTTCCTCCTTTGTCCCTGTCTTTCTTAAATTGCTGCAAACTGACTTTAAAGTGCAAACGTAGTTTGCGTGCAAAAGAGGGCAAAATCTCTCCTCTTCCCTGTAGACCTAGGCAAAAGCAAACTGTGATAGTCTCTCCTAACCTGTTTGTTGTTCCTCAATAATTTTCCATCTTGGCCCACACTGTAATGCTGCATGGCCACACCTGCCCCACTTTTCATCCACAAAATGTTGGAGGCCATGTTGGAGGTCCAGTAATTTCCTGAATTTCTTGATGTTTCTGTCATCACCAATATTATGTGCATTAAGTTATACCGTAACTAGGATCATCTGTTGGGCCTCACTGAAGCTATGCTAGATGGGGAATCAAAGACCCAAAAGTAACTTTTCCAATCACATCCTCTGTCAGTTCCCCTCCAGAGGACACAGACATTTGCACACTTACCCACTCTCTTGCGCACACACACAGAGAAATAGATGATGAACGCATAACATATGCAAAGGTCCATTTACCCACCTGGCTACTCGTCCCTCCAAATCCCGGATCTGAATCAAGTAAAACTCCCGGCTGTGTTCAGGCACAATATCATCATCAATCTCTGGCTCCTTGGCGGCCTCCTCCTTCTTGCGCCCGGCTTTCTTTTTGGGTGCCATTGCACCTGCTTCAGTTTTGGTTTTGGCTTGCCCAAGCCAAGAGTATAAGGCCAAGAAGTGATAGGAACCTTTTTAAAAGAGACTGCAACGGGGCTCTTTAAGAGTAAGGATGGAGAGCTACGGTTGCTAAGATGAAGGAGATGTACATAGCAACAGAGCCAGGAGGTGGCTTCTGTCTGGAATAGAACTTTAAAGGGCCAGGCAACTTTCCAAGGTGCATTGCTTGGCACTCTTTGGTTTTTCCTTATTTCTTTTTACTTAGAAAGGTTCTGCCTTTAATATTAAGTTCAGAAAATGAAGCCTAGTCTAACTATTATGTGACTGGCCTGAGTCATTTTGTAAATGAACAACCCTTCTCTTTGGAAAACAAAACAAAACAAAAATCCCTGTACATAGAAAAATAAAGCCTCAAGGAAACGTCTGCCTCAGCCTGCTTCCCAATAAGTTACTTATCTACATGCAGGGAGCTTGTTCATTCACACCTGAACTGTAAAGAGATATGGCTCACTAAGATGGCCAGCTACGAAGGAAGCGGAGAGAAGGGATTTCATCTCTTGCCAGAATATACTTGCCTAAGGTCACTCAGTGGGTTTCCATGGCTGAGTGGGGATTCAAACCCTGGTCACCTTATGCTCAAACCACTTGTGCAAATTTCAATAAAAACTCACATTTAATCCACAATTTAATTTGCTTGTTTCAGTTGTAAAAAAATACAAAGGTTTCTTGAGTCCAGGCTAACAGAGAAAAACCTGAGACAGAAAGAACATAGAAATATTTCTGTTACATCACTGTCTGGAATCAGAGTCTTTAAGAAAAAGAAGTGGTCCTGTAGTCTCTTGAGTCGGCTTACATGGAAACCACCATCACTTCTTAGCACCTAAGGAAACGTGAGATGAACAGGAAAATCCCAACCTTCTACAAATAATTTATCCCAATAATTTAAAAGTCAGAACTGTTAGACTATTCTAACAGCAAGCATTTGTACAAAGGAAGCATCATCCAGGTGAGTTGCAGAGGAAAAAGTCATCTCTGTTTCCATATTAAGAAGAAGGCAGAAGAAAGGGGGGTCCAAGTCATGGCCATTTCAAAGCCATCTTGTCATTCATAGGAAAGAAGCCCTGTTGCTATTAGAAGAAGTTCCATATTAAGTGCCGTCACTAACCAGGGAGGATGGGCACAAACTGGTCTCTGACACAGTGCCCTCCCTTATTCAAACCTTTCAAGCAAACGCAGCGTGTCCTGAGAGAAGGTGGAGGATGGGAGAATCAAGTCCTGATATTTTATCTTCTTTGGTCTTACAGGGCTCAGGTAGGGATCCTGGAAAGGAAAAAATGTATGTTATTTGCACAGAAAAATGCAAGTGCAAGAAGATAAGACTCTTGTGAAGAAAGCAGCCATACATGATATTCTGGCAATGTTTGTTCCAGTTGCTAAGGTTTCCCCTAGGCTTCAGCCATGAAGACAAATCTACTTTCTTGCTTAATTTTGGATGGAATGGAAGGGCCATGACAGAATGGAAGGTTCTGGCCTGTAGCAATAAACACTGAAGGACTCAGAAAAAGTGGCCACTAAACGAAAATGGTGACTCAGGGATTTTTGTTTTAAATGAAAGAGGGAAACTTGACATTTAAGGCCATGCCACGTTGAGCTCACAGAGAACTTCAAACGAACAGCGCTGTGTGTAATACAGGCCTTCAGAAAACCACCAGTCCTATAATATGCAATGTTCTTCTCAAAGGGTGCTACTTTATCTGTCCCAGAAACCTATCAGCAAGCCTGATCACAATGTCTAGCTGCAAAGTTCAGCGTACAATTGTAATGGTCCTTTTCCCCATGAGGGTTTTGTTCTGTGCAAAAAGTACCATTTTATTTCCAGAGTTGACTTCAAGAGAAACAAAATAGGTGAGTTTGCAGCCAAAGATGGGTGTGGGAACAGTGCAGCCCACCAAACCCATACTACTTTTGCATGCTTTCCTTGCAAACATTTGAAGCGACACTGAGAAACAGGATGGGCAAATATAAACCAAGTAAATGTATTGTGAGGGATCCATCCAGCAAGCTGAAGCTTCTGCCAAACGTTTCCTGCCACGGACAACTCTGGCTGTTTTCCCCATCTGCTGCACAGCTGTTTCTCAGGCTGTACTTACTGGGCAGATGTTATAGCTCATCCCTGGAAGGCGAGCGGAAGGAGTGGCCGGCCGTGTTTCCAGTGCCACCGCGGGCATCTTTCAATGTCTTCTGTGAGCCGCTCCAGTCAGTCTTGCGTGAGTCGTCATCCCAGATAGTGGAGGTCTCTGTGTCACTCATCCACTGTACGTCCCCAGTGTAGTGGGTTGGGTAGGCCAAGAGGGGATGCACAGAGTAAGCTTGTAGGTCCCGACTGCTGAAATGTTTTTTGTAATCCTCACTGGAGAAGTAGAGAGAGAAGCATGAAGAAAGTCATCGCAGAAAAAGAATCCCTTACAAATCCCATCTCATCTGAACAACTAATTTGCATCATGAAAGGAATTACGTCAAAACTTTTCGTGGTCTTAGAAAGTATCACTTTAGTCTGGGAGTGGAGGGACTGCACCTTTATGTGTTCCTCTATGCAAAATAAATTCTCCAAACATAGAAAATTAACATTTCAAGGAAGAAAAGGAGCTGGACTAAACCCTAAACCCTACTATCTGTCATACTAGTTCCCCATATATGAGGTATATATGATTGGTATCGGGATAAGCACTCAAATATCCATTCCTAAGCACATACTTCAAGGGGGAAATGGTGTCTTCTAAGAAAAGACTTTACCCCCATTATGCCAATGGTGTAGACTAGTATATCTTGTTCTGGAAGTGGGTAGTTTTCAGCTATTTTTTTAGGGAGAGAGAGAAAGATTAAACAGAGTTTGGATGATCATTTGTCAGTAGTGCTTTAGTATTGTATTCCTGAATGGCAAAGGGCTGGATTAGATGGCCTTTATGGTCCCTTCCAAATCTATGATTCTGGATAGAGCAAGCCCAGTGCCAAGAAGGGCCAGGTGATTTTCTGGTTTGGAGCGAGAGCCTGGCTCAAATGGAAAGTGTGGAAACAGTGCCAAATAACTGGGCTCAGCCTGCTGCCTCTAAATGACATTCCCACATGGCCCAGAGCAGCAGTCAAAGTGGTCTGTGTGAAGCTGTACAGCGAGCCAAGGAAAAGGTTGCCCTCCTGAGCTCTCCCGCTGTTTCACTTGTTGGCAAGCCTAGCCTGTTTCTTCTTGCCTTTCTGCATTGCCAGCTTGGAGAACCTAGTTCTCAGCTTGCTGGGTGTAATAACAGCTTCATAATTCAGGGAAGAGAGGGTAAAATGTTCTGAGTGGACTGGATTTCCTTGTCACACTCACTGGTGCCCATTCCATCCCCATTTCTCCAGACCCAATCCACCCTAGCATACAAAACAGAGGAAACAGAACAAATGACAACACTTTTCACACTATGCCTAATTTGGCCTTAAAAATCATGCAGATTAGCCACAGACATCTGGCTTAGGTTAAGTTTCTGGGGAGGCGCTGAACAAATTGTCCTGCAGTCAAGCCTGCCAGTGTTGTCTACATACAGCCGCTGTTCCCTTTTCTCCCTCCTTCCTCCATCGCTGCTGCTTTTCCTGGGAAGCTGCTGATAATTCTTTTCCACAGCCTTCCTTCCACTGGAGGGAGGCAAGGGAATGAGCTCATGCAACCAGATGTTTTCCCTTAAGAGGTGAGAAGGAAGGGGGGGCAAGTAGTGGGCTGGGGGGCACGTTTTGCTTTGCTTTACAAGGAGGGGATTCTGCTTAACTAGTTCTGTAGCCCTGAAGGAATTTTGGAAATTCCTGGAACTGGAGAATCAGTGTGGCATGGGAGTTTGAGTGCTTTTTTAGGACTCTGGAGACCAGGATTCGAATCTCTATCCAGTCATGGAAACCCATTGGGTGACCTTGTGCATGTTACACTCTCTCCGCTTTGTGGAAGTCACACTCTCTGCAATCCCTTTCAAAATGGTGGCCAGAGGTGATGCAACATTCTATTTTGGGAGGAATTGCAGAGGAAAATTGAGGACTTGGGTCCATGTTGGAGATGCAGAGCATGGGGCAATCTGGAGAGGACGAACTGGTTTACCGACTCCACACAATTGTCCACCTTCTGCTGTACCGGAACCCTTGGCTCTGCAAGATTTCATTGCAGCTCCCATTTGTACCTAAACATCCTCTCCTGTGCAAAACACAGGGGTTTCTTTAGCAGCAGCATGAGAATTATCAAGACAGTCATGTATTTCTGCACTGATTTCTGTCCATCAATTAACTAATCAATTTGGCTAACTGTAATCTTATAAACAGGGAAAACCATTTGATCTTCTCTCTCCCCTCTTCCCTCCACACCATACCATCTCCCAAGAGATATTCAGGTTTTTCTTCCACTTTCAGGAATTCTCCTTACTTGGGGTGTTTGTCATACATGATGGGCAGAAACTCATCCACTGGCAGGATTTTGGAGAGGGGCTGTGCGTCAATCAGTTTCTGAGCCCCTTTCCGTGAGATGACGTAAGCCAATGTCCAATAGGAATATTCAGGAACCACAAGGTTTCTCACATCTTCCACCAGCTCCTCAACCTCTGAGTTCACTTGTTTTCGACCCAGGTAGCTGAAAAGACACAGGAAGCCCAGATGAATTACTCTTATTTCCCCTTTATCAGGAATAACATGCAAAGCTCTGGGACAGAGAAAATGCTTTGCATGCAAAAGGTCTGGCTTCCATCTAGACTGTCCGAAGGACTTTTATCTCCCCATATGAGCCTACCAAAAAGATCCTCAAGGGAGAGCTTTCTCTAAGTCCCACCACCCTCACAGGCATATTTGGTGAGAACACAGGAGAAAGCCTTCTCAGAGGAACTGGATATATACATAAATAAGCTTCCCCAGTTCAAGAGGAAAACAGGATGTGGTTTGAAATGAATCACAGCATTGATCTATCTAGCTCAGAAAGGTTTACACCAGTGCTGTTCAAAGTCATAGTCTGTGGAATGATGCCAGTCAAGAAGCCTTAGACTGCCGGTATGTGATGATTCTCCAAGAAAGCATGGAATATCTATATTATGGCACAATAATAAGTAATAATATGATACATGGGTGTGACAGTGGAATTGCTGGTCCTCTGCCTCAGACAGCTTGAGAAGCACAGCTTTACAAGGTGACCAGGTTGAAAAACCTTGACTGGCAGAAGTTATCCAGAGTTGGCAAGGAGAGTGAGAGAAAAGAGGCCAACTTTGACCACCACGGGCATGGTGGAAAATATGCCAGATGTGTTGTCTGACTTACGTAAGGCTTTGGACTTTGTCACTGAAATTTTCACAATTTCCAGCATTACAGAATGTAAACCCACACAACCTGACACGACGTACATCAGATCCCAGTCCATCTGTTCCTGCTCCAAGTCATTCATCAGCCTCGAGAGTCGTTGCTTGAAATAAGCCTCAAATCGAACATCGTCTTCCAGCACAACTGATCTCTCCAGCCCCTGCTCAACTATCTGATGAGAAGACACAAAGTACACAAATGCAGAGTGTTGAGAGCCACGAAGCTCAAACTCCAGTCTCTGCCCATTGCTCCACAGTACC
Source organism: Sceloporus undulatus (assembly GCF_019175285.1). Lineage (NCBI taxonomy): Eukaryota > Metazoa > Chordata > Lepidosauria > Squamata > Phrynosomatidae > Sceloporus > Sceloporus undulatus. Next base: position 13,444,118 of record NC_056528.1, on the reverse strand, counting down.
ATCCCCACCATGTCCTTTGCCTCTATTCTTTGTCTTATCAGGAATCCAAGCCCCCACCAGCCAGCACTTGGATTCTTTCCCCCTTGGTGAGGGTCCTGCCCGAAAAGGGGTCATAATAACTTGGCCAACAAGATCTCATGCTGTTACTGAGTCCTCTCTCAACCAGCTTCTCCTATGTGCTCAGTAAATCCATCTCCTTCTGACTCTTCTCCAATTCGGCATGGCCCTTACCTCCTTCCAGACACGATGGTGGCTGAGGAAGCAGCCAACCTCCCCCTTGGTGAGTGTCCTGCCTGAAAAGGGGTCATAATAACCTGGTAACAAGTCCACACCCAGCTTCTTGATGTCACTGCTGTTTAGGGCACTGGTAGAGAAAGAGATGGAAGAAGTTGGTAACAGCTTGCTGTTCCCATACCGATGCAACTTCCCAGCATCTGCTGCCTGAGGTGACCATCTCCCTTTGCCAAATGGTAGGACCAACTCAGCCACACAAAGAAAAACCCCGCAGAAATAAACAAATCACCAAGCATCTCCTGAAATAGTGGCATTCTCTCACCTTCCATCCACAGCATTAACCACCAAGGGGTCTATCTCCAATTCAAAGAGAGCATCGAGCATACGTTGCCGCCGGTCTGGACGCCGTGCCAAATTGATGAGGAAAATCTAGAAGGTGTAAATGAAAGATTACAGCTGTGTGAGACAACAGAACAGGACAACGGAACTCCCCATGCAGATGGCACTAAGCAGCCCTTGGAGTATCTGAAGCTATCTGCATTTTAAAAACATATCATCAGGGCTGCCAAATTAGAAGCCAAGTTGTATGGTTCCAGAACAGATGTCCAAAGCTATTGAACAATTGTGGTTTTTAATATTTTTAAAATAAAAATAAATAAGCAAGTCCCTAGTCCTCATGTTGTTGAAGAACAGCAGCATTCTTGGGCCACCAGCAATCTTTGCGTTCATTTAAGAGATGTCCAGACATGCACTGTTAAAAAGGTTTCCCAAATTTCACACACAGCCATGAAGATTATTTATGTATTGAATTTACATCCCACTTTTATCCCAAGATGAGATTCAAGGCGACTACAGACTTGCTTCAAAAACAAACTGAAAGCCAAAGTGAAGTCGTCTAAAGACATGGGGAGAAGAAAGCCTGTAATGATCTGGCATCAGCCCAGCCCTGAGCTCAGAGTCCCTGCATTCCTATTCCAAGTCTTTTGCTTACCTCATCAAACCCAATTTTGGTGGGGTGCTTTGGAGGGAGGTAGACATGGCTGGAAGGCAACATGGGGGGACCATCCACTGCAAGAGAGACACAGAGCTTGGAGTGGAGGCAACGTAGCTGATCAGGTTTTATTTCCACCTATTGCTATGTTTTCCAGACATCAACAACATGCTGTTCAGCAACAGCACTAAGAATGCCATATTATAATTTTCATGGATTTTTCTAACAGATGCACTACCTCTTTGCCTAGCCTTTCCCTTTATGTTCTTTGCAACATAAACACACACGCAAACGCAACTGGCTAGCATTCTGTTTAGTAGTTATGAGATCTGAAGCAAGGTGCTTAGGGTGCTTGGGGTGGTGTGTTGGAGATATCCTAAGATGAAAGACTACAAAGTAGTCTATTTTCTATACACAACTATTTCTTCATCTCAGAGAACATGAATTATGCAAAATGGGGGTTGGCAACCTCCAGTCCTTGGGCTAATTTTGCAAAAACTCCTTTGAAGTCAGTTCAGACCCCAAGTAAGAGCTGTCTTTCCCTCTCTTGCAGCTTGCCAAGTGGAAAGGAAAAGTGAGGAAAGGGAGAAAAGAAATGGGGGAGAAAACTGGACAGCAAAAAAAGACTAGAGAGAGGGGGAAGAGTGACATAGATAAAAGGAATGGCACAAAGAAAGAGAGAGAAAGTGATAGCAGAAAGACAGAAACAGCAAAACAGAAATGGTGTTGGTAGAAAAGGAGTGAGAAAAATGTGCAATTCTTCAATTTGTGCATATATGCACTAACCCATAGCCTCCAGGATAAGATGTACAAAGTTGATGCGTTCATCCTCCAGTGTCTGATGTGACTTCACAGGGACATTGATGTGGCCAAAGTGTTCCTGGTTACACAAATATATCTGGGCTCCTGCAAAGGAGACAAAAAGTTACTTTATTGAACATTGCCTTACTTTTCCAAACTCTCCACACCTCTGCAATTTGCAATATGCAAATACTCCCAGAGGTTAATCTGCCCATTCCCTCTCCCTCCTGTTCTCACCTGCAGCTTGACAGGAGTATGCAAAGACAATAATGTCGTCAAATGGCCACGTATATCTGGGATGGGGAGGGTAAAAGGCGAGGCTGGCGGTGTCATCCTTACGTAGATCGATCAGGAAAGCAGCGTACACCATGGGGACAGGAAAGCACCCAACGCGCTGCCGGTTCTTGGTGGGAAAATAGTCTGCCGTCCTGCGGTAGTAGCCCTGGGTTGCAGAAGAAATGCATTTTTAAAATCCCATGACCTAACACTATTCACCCATCTTTACAAATGTATTTTTTAAACCAAAAATGAATGCTATCTTGAACTAAAAAGGTGGGAATGAAGCCCAATATATCCTGCAGCATAGTTAAGGAGGACACTTAAACACCTCTGTGGTAAATTGCCTTGAGTTTCAGCCCAGGAAAAAAGGCAGGGAATAAAGAAAGTAATGCCCACCCAACTGGCTCACCTGAGGAGTAATCCCACACCAAAAATTTGAGTAGTACGTCTGGGATTCCAGCATGGGTGCCACAACGGACCTGTTCTGTGCAATGAGGAACTTCAGAGTCTGGTTGTTTGCCAGGATGCTGTCAGTGTCAGTGAACTAAGGGCAGAATTAAAACACAAGGCAGTCATGTTGTCTCACTGGCAAGCAGATCCTTTTGAGGGATCCGAGCAGGTTCCACAACATTTCCCCAAGAGAAATAACTGGGACTGGTAAATAGAAAAACCTTCTCATTTGTGGTTTTGACCGATTTCAGAATGGAGGTAGAATGGGCAGGTGAGGTTAGGCGATACAAGGCGGGAAAGGCAGAGTCACTTTAAAACAAACTCTGAGAGGAGTTCATCACGGAAATTTTCCTGCACTAGGGGCCCTCTAGACTATAACTCCCATCATTACCAGCCAGTATGGCAGGCTCAGAATGATGTAAGTTGTAGTCCAACACATCTGGAGGTCCCCTGGTTCAGGAAAATGGTCTGGGGGCAGAGGAAGCAATGAAGTAAATAATTGTTGGGGGACTTCTGTGGGGGAGAATTCAACAAGGGACAAAATGAAGAAAGAGTTTTGGGACATCACCAGAGTTAGCAAATTCCCACACCCCTCTCTGCACCATGATGCCATTCATAGGAATAAAGCTCTGTTGCTATCCATGTTGGCTCCCGATTATCCAGCTGCCTTACCAAAATGTAATCAGCCCTTTCATCCCGGGCAAAGCTCAGGGCTTCTTGTTTGAGCCTCATGACATGTTCAAAGCGTTCATCTGTCCAGTGCTTGGGTCCTATTTCATCAGGGTAAGAGCTGGAGGAAGAGGCAAGAAGGTAAGCGCAAAGGGCAGGAGGATGTGGGTTCAGCACCGAATTTATGCAGGTGTTCCAAAAACCACGAAAAACAGCCACCGCCACTCAGCAGCAAGTTATATCCAAGCGACACCTTCTATTCCATCTTGACAAGCACAACTGCACATTTTACAGTTTCAGGTTGCTACCCCTGAACTAGCAAACTGGAGCAGAACTAGACCATTTTGTAGCATGGAGAATCCTCCCAGTTTCAAAATCTAATCCAATTCTTTGCCCTAACACAGGGTTATAGGCCCAATTGGAATCATTCAGTGAAGCTGAATGGCAGGATATTAAGAATGGACAAAAGCAGGAATGAGGAAAAGATGACCCTCCAGATGTTTTGGATTTCAGCTCCCAGAAGCCCCCACCCTGTAGGGCCAATCATAAGGAATTATGGGAAATGCAGTCCAAAATCATCTCTAGAGGACCAAATATTCTCCAGTCTTACACAAAAGGACACCCAACACATAGTACAACTATAAAACTGAGAAAGTGGTGACAGCCATTGACTTGAATGGTTTACAGGAATCAAAAGCCATCACAATCATCCTCCATTTCTGCACTCTTCTTTAAGAAAACATACTTACTTTTGAACTCAGCAAGGTAGGAAACACAGAAATTAATAGTATTTCTTGAGTATTTATAGAAAGCTGGCACAAAAAGTCCTCAAAAGAGTTACCTTGGCTCCTCCACAGCTCTCCATTCAATGTACCGGTAGTGGCTTTCCATTGCAGTAAGCCATTCACGCAGGATTTCAGTTGTGTTGTCCACATTGTGGTCAGTTCTGCACCTGTCAATCCACATTGCAACAATAAGATCAGTTCTTCTTCACATTGCTTCATCAGTTACAAAAAAATAATTCAGGGAAGATGTGAGTTGGAGTCCAAAACATCTGGAGAGCATCTGAACCCCTTAGTTTCAGCCTGCAGTTCACATCAGGCCAAAAAACACAATAAAAGTAAGCACTGCATTGCATTGTCAATAAGAGGTCATCTTGGTGCCCTCCAGAATGTTTTTTGTTTTGTTTTGTTTGTTTGTAATCCAACAGTTTGTAATCCAGCAACAAACCATGGTTTCTAGTTGTGGTTCATAGCTGTCTAACAAACCATGAGATGACAGGCTGAGATAGAACAAGCCAGAATTCAGCCAAATGCAACCTGGATTATCATTAAATGCAAACCCAACCATTATCTAGTCCGGAGCTTGGAAAATTAGTTTTTGCATTATCATCCCCAGAGTCCTCCAGACAGCATGGCCATTGATTCTGCTGACTGGGGGATTCTGGGATTGTATTACAAAGAGGTATATCTTATTGGTAACAACTCTCTACAGTCCAGGCAAAATATTTTTTCCAAGGTTGCTACTTTAGATCCTCTTGAAATATTCTGAACTTTCCTCAAAATACTTCTTTTGGTGGGACTCAAATATGCCATTAAAGGTACTGTTTGTGCCAGAGACCAAATAAAAATCAGTGTGAATTTCTAAGATTTGCAAGTTTATTTCAAAGCCATTTTCAGCCTCAGAAGGGCAACAATCCTGAAGGAGCCTCTCATCTTATCTGGTTATGTTCTGCACTGGCTAGGAAGTCTGCAATTTAGATGGCACTATTACAAGCCATCAGCATTCTCTTCTCCCAAGCCAGTTCCTTGAAATGACATGTTCATTTTCCAAATGGCTCCTGATCTGAGCTTGGCTACGCCAGCACATCATCTCTGGTCATATTTATAGCTTGTGGCTTGTACTCTTGTGTGTTGGAATTTCCATTTGCTGGCATGTCTACTTTTAAAGGGATAGTTATGCTCTGGAAGGATGGCATGTGGGGAGAGCCTATCATTGCTGTCATCGTCATCATCATACCTTCAAATATGAGCATTGTGCAAAGACTTTATTAAAGTAAGGAAGAGACACTCTTGGACCACATTTCCAAACACTCCTCACTACTGTCTATATACTAAGTCTGACAGGAGCTGCAGTCTGCCAAAATCTCAAGGGCTATGAGTTGTCCATCTGCATAGCCTTTCAGTCTAAAAGAAGCAAAACCATAAGGCAGAGCTGGGGAAACTTTGGAACTTTCCATTCCAAATACCTCAGCTTCCAGGGCCAAAACAGTGTTCAGATACACATGACCAGATTCAGGTAAACCAGGCTTAAGAGTTAAGAATGAAGGAATTTGAGAAAGAGGCAAATCAGGAAAGAAACCATTACAATGGAGGATCCGGGAAAGAGCAGAAGAGCATGCCAGCACTTTTACAGAAGGAGGAGAGAGCCGGAAGAGTTCCAAGTTCTGCCTTATTTCATCCTGACCTAAGTTCATACAGAAAAAGAACAGAACACATTTTTAAAAGGAGTATGAAAGTTAACTAAAAACATTTCACTGTTTGAACCAAGGGCTCTCTGCCTTGGTGGGCAACCTTTGGGTTTATAGAGTATCTGGAGGAAGGCAGAGGTTCTAGAATTCAGCTGGCATCTTGTACATCACCAGCCCCGTTCTCCACAGAGAACTAGCTGGCCTCCTGGCCCACATACCTGACATCATAACTTGTCACAATACCTGTCAAGACTTGTTCTCCTTTCCAAAGATTGCACCTGTGCACAGTTTTCAATGTGTCTGAAAGCTCCTGCAGGCTGAAAAGCTTCAAGATGCTCAGATTTTCACTATTTAGAAAAATCAAGGTATTGCACAGTTTACGCTCACAGATTTTGCACCCCTGACAAGTAACAGGGTATCTACATATGGCCTATTGTAAAGGTTCAGCAGTTTCCATAGTAAATAGAAACCACTGAAGGTGATAAATCGGCATGCATGGACCGGAACATCTATTGTTTAATTGTACATTACTGGTTGAACTGGTAGCATTGTTGCAAATGTTCCAGAGATTTTTCCAGGCAACATTTGGCCATAAAGGCCAGTATCACTGCCTTTACAGGAGGACATCAATTGTTTCTATTAAGTTTCATTGTTTTGAGGAGATAGCCAGACCAGTGCCACATTTATCCTGCTGCCTGAGATTATCACCAGAGCCCCTTATTCTATAGCTGACCTCCTTTACAGGCCACTACAACACTCTTTGGTAAGGCAGCATCATAGAATCAGAGATGCTGAACTACAGCTCTTATCATCCAGTGTGAGGCTGGTGGATGATGGAAGATGCCATCTGGCACCTCTGGAAGTGTGCTGGTTTGGCGAAGTAGAGACTCTACTGCCAGACCTGAATTGATATTCTTTCGGTTCCAAATGTTATTTCCAGTCTCTTCAGCAATTCTGGGCAGGCCAGGAACAGAAAACCCTAAAACATTGTTGGAGGGGAACCCTGCGTTTAGAAAGAAAGAAAGAATAGAAATTAATATGCACCAGACTCCCTGCACTCGAGGATCCTGCTCCCATTCCCTGCTGCCAAACTGGATTGAGACACCACTCGACTACTTTATGGGTTTAGCAGAGGCAACAGATGGAAAACAGCTCATGTGTGCTTTCAAAAAATAAAAATTATACTGCTGGAGTAAGGTTTCCTACAAGCTCATAGAAAAGACTGTAAAACATGCCTGCAATGGATCTGCTTTGGAACCAAAGAGAAAGGGAATCCCTCCGTCTGCAAAGGTGAGGCAAGAAGACATGAAGCTCCAAGGCTAGTAATGCAAACAGCCAGGAGGGAAGGGAAGGAGCAGGCAGGAAAACAACAGGAAATGCCCTCCATTTCTTTCATTTCTTTATTACATTTATATCATGCGGTTCCTACAGTGAGCTCAAGCTGCATACATGGCTCTTTATTTTCACAATCCTGTGAATCCTTGCCCATAGGGAAACACTGGAGAATACATGCCCATAGGCAAACACTGAATACTTGCCCATTTTCCCCCAATGAACAAGTATTCTCTATGTATCTCTATGGGCAAGTATTCTCCAATGATTCCCTATGGGCAAGTACACTTGTCCCTCCATATTTGCTAGGGTTAGGGGCACAAGACCCCTGTGAATATGGAAAAACTGCAAATAACAAAACACCACATTTTTGAGGACACCTCTCCAGGTCCTCCAGTGCAACTCTGTGGTCAACATCCAACAGACACTGACCACAGAACTGAACTGGAGGAGCTACAAATGCCTAGTATATTCTCTCTAGGAATCACTGCAACTTTTAGTTAAAATTGACCATAGAGTTGCACTGGAAGACCTAGAGATTCCTAGAGAGAACATATGGATCAAATCTGTGAATAATCAAATCCGCAAATATCAAAGCTGCAAATATGGAGGGATGAATGTACTGTCATTTGTTTTAGTACACCCCACTTTAAAACAACAACAACAGGGAACGCCTCTCTCTTTAAAAAAAGAATTTAGAAAAGTTTTTCCTGGTGTTTTTTTTGTTTTGTTTGTTTTCTGTAGGCAGCATTTCTCCCACAATGGCAAACTAACACGCCTTTCTAAAGCATTTTCTTGGGGAAGGGGGAACTTCATGCCAAACCCTTTTAGGGGACTCTATGCTCCCTTTAAACTCCACCTTGCATTCCTTTCATTCATCCTACACCCTAAAACCAACCCATACACCCCCCAAACACCTTCTCCTTCTCCCCTGAGGGTATCTGAAACTCCTAGTGTGGGGCAGTGGCTTGAAGGTTGGACGATGGCTCTGAAGATCAAGGGGCCAGTCCTGAGTCCTAAGTAAACCCATTTGGGTGACCTCTCAGCCCTCAGAGGATGGCAATGGCATTTGTTTTAGTACCTCTCACTAAAAAGAAAACAAAACAGGGAGTGCCTCTGTTCTTTAAAACAGAATTTGGGGGGGGGGGGGGAATCTCCTTTGTGTGCCTGTGTGTATGTGAAGCCACAAGAAGACAAAAGGAGAGACGAGACTTTTGCCCATAGGGCAATTGCAACATCCTCTGAGCAAACATGCCAAGAAAAGCCCAGGTTAGGGTCCCCATAAGTGACACCTGAAACTCAAGCCAAAGAGAGTGGTTTTCCAGGAACCAGGGAAAGGAGACCCCAAATCCCACCTCCTCCACACCCCCCCCCAAATGCCCTCCCCTCCAAGCAGAGGGCTGAGCTCTTTGGGACCCCCTCTTTTCCTTCTTCTTCTTACCAGATGGAGATGCGCCTTTTGGGGTAATCCATGCGCTCCAAGGCTCCCAAATAGTGGGGCAGGGAGTGCTGGGCGTTGCGGGCGAGGATGGCGAGGACCACGGTGGGGGGACCCTCCTGGGCCCCCAGGGCCCCCTCTCCCTCTTCTTCCTCCTCCTGGGACAGAGAAGAGACCCCCAAAACCCAGCCCAAGAGGAGAAAGAGCCACCAAGAAGCCAGCCAAGTCGGAGGCATGTTTGCTTGGGAAGCTGCGGAGCTCAATGGGATTTCTGGGGAGGATTTGGGGAGGGGGGGAGGAAGGGGAGGGGAGGGGAGAAGGGGAGGGGAATAGAGGGTTGGGATGGAGATCGAGGTCCTTCAGGGAAAGAGGAGAGCTACCCACTCCAATGGAGTTGCCAGGCTTTGGGCTTCCTGCAGTTCCAAGGGTTGAATTTTGCAAAGTCTGATCCTTGTTCCATAGACACATATTCCCCCCCCCCCAAGTTCCTTTGTGGTTCCCCATTACTAACAGAAAGTAAGGGAATTCCCTGCTGCAGGAGATGTGGAGAGGAGGACACAGATAGAGGAGCAGAAATAGGGGTGTAGCCATGGGATAAGCCTATAATCCTATCGGTGGTCCCCAAACTTAGGTCCTCCAGCTCCCAGGCTCCCCAAGAAGAAGGCATTCTGGCAGCAGCAGTGAAAAAGATCTGGAAGACCAAAGTTTGGGGAGCACTTCTATAAGGGAAGGGTCAGGGCATTGCCCCCCAAATATGAAGTCTCCTCCCTCCCTCTCCCCCCCAAAATATGCCATTCCTAACAATGCAGAAGAGGGAGGCATTTGGAAATGATTTACACTTACAACTCTTCCATTTGCATTCCCTTGGCTGCTTTGCCTGACCTTTTTCTGTGGACACCTACATTGTATTTCTGGGCTCAACTGAAATTGGTTTCCTGGAAAATTTGAGGACTGAAAGGAGAAAGTCTTGGGGGCAAAATTCTTATGTGGGGGGACCAATGTCCTCAATCCACCCCCCAGATACATTCCTGGTTGGAGTAAGATCTTACAGCCAATCTGGTTGGTTTTGGTATACGAAGGTTGGCACCATCTTGCATGCCCTAAAAGCACCAGATCCCCAAAGGAATGAAGGTTGGCACCCTCTTAAATACCCTAAAAGCACCAGACCCTGACTGATCTTGGAAGCTAAGCAGGGTCAACCCTGGTTAGATGGGAGACCATTTTAATTAATTTTGTTTGTAATGGCAATAATCTGATTTATGGCAATCCTATCCTATGGTTTTTCTTCTCAAGTTTTATTCAGAGAAGGTTTGTTTTGGAGACTCATAGTGCACCTTGACCAGGTTTACCCCATACATTTCCATGGTTGAGTAGAGGTTCAAACCCTGGTCTCCCTGATTCCAAGTCCCACATCCAGACTGCTATAACACACTTTCTGTTTTCATTAGTTTATAAATATAAATAAATAAATGTCTGATCTTGCTCATTTTCAGTTCATGTCAGCTTTAGGGTCATTCTGCAAAGCTTAGAAATGTTACCTTTTGGGACAACAATGCCCAGAATCCCCCAAACAGCATAACCAGTGGTTCTGTTCAGAAGGCTGCATTTAGGACCATAGGATCTCACTTCCCTCTCTGGCAATGCCAGCTCCACAAGGACCATTTTGTGTTCAACAGAGAATATCATGGCTTAGTGCTGACATCTAGTGACTGGAATAACACCACACTTTGGGTTTTTAATCCAGCCTGTTAGAAACAAATGCAAAGTACGCACAGCCCCTAAAGTAAGCTGATCTCACAGAGCATATCCAAGACATCTTTTTCCAAGACAAGATTATTGGTTGTAGGGATCGACCACTGGCTTATTTATTCATGTAACAATGCTTAAAAATGCATCCAAGGAAGTACAAAGTCTACGAAAGCTCATGCTGCCAATGTATTTCTTCCAATTAGTCTCAAAGGGGCTCCAAGTTCTCTCTACACACTAATGTTTAAAAAGAGGAATCACAAAACAGAATAGTGTATAAAACTATTGATTAAAATCATATTACACACCCACCTTTAAAATATCATAAACCAACTCTCAGAAATCAGTAATTAATTACAAGCATTTGTTGTTGTGTGCCTAGTTCAACACGACCCTAAAGGCAAACCTATCCTGGGGTTTTCTTGGCAAGTTTATTCAGAGGGGGTTTGCCAATGGCATCCTCTGGGGCTGAGAGAATGTGATTTGCCCAAGATCAACCAGTGGGTTTGCACGGCTGAGCCAGGATTCGAACCCTGGTCTCCAGAGTCATAGTCCAATGCTCAAAGCACTACAGACAAAATGTCGTAAGAGCTCGGTTAAAGGCGAAGTGAGGGCCATACACATTTCCCACGGTAAGGAGTTATGCAGTTGCAAGGACCATCGCAGAGAAGGCTTTGCCTGGATGGAGCCAGGAAGCAGGACCTCAAAAACTGGCATTAGTTTTTCAAGGCAGGGCAAAGCTTGGGAATCATATCTGCAAAAGTCAAAGCCACAAATATGGAGGGCCAACTGTAGTTCTTTCCCTCCCCTGTTTCTTGCTATTTAACTTTGAGTAACTTTGAATGCCTCTGCATAGGACCGGTAGATGGTGCTGATGTACCAGGCCTAGCTGGCCAAAGACAGAAGACCAAGCATCAACCCTAAGAGAGCCAATCGGGCAAGAAGCCCCAGATTTCTATCGTTTAAGACCAAATCTTGCCTAGACATTTAGCCAGTTGAAGACAAGATGCCAACAGCCCTTAAGCACTGGCTCCTTAACAGGTCTCCCACACTAGATTTGCTATTTGCCACGTTGCCATCAGAAACATGGGGTGCACCTATACACTGTACAATTCAAACCCTGGTCTCCAGAGTCAAATAATGCAGTTTGTGACATCACTTTAAATGCCATGGCTCCATGCTACAGAATGCTGGGATTTGTAGTTTGATGAAGCACCAACACTCTTGGGTAGAGAAGGCTAAAGACCTTGTTAAAATACAAACAATGGAGCTACAGCACTTAAGGTGGTATCAAACTGCATATTTCTACAGTGTAGATGCACCCCTTGAGATTGTTTGGAAAAAAACGTCGAGATGTGGACTATGCATTTAGAGTATGCACTGCAAAATATGTCTACCCAGAAGCAAGCCTCATAAAGATCGATTGGACTTATTCCCAAGGTAAATGTCTATTGGCATGAATGGCTTTGTTTTCCAGTTCTTTCATTGAATAGGGCCAGAAGCAGACTCCTGTTCTTTCTTGCTGACCCTGGCCTTGATCTTTCCAAGACGGACTATTCTGTCATTAAACCAATGCTTCCTGAAAGACTGATCCACATCCCACAAGGAATCAATTACAAAATTACAGACCATAACATCCAGAAACCATTTGCTTTTGCAGATGAGCAGTCACTGTTAAAAATTCAGTGTTTTCCCTCGCTATTTGCCATATATAACTGCCTCTTCGGAGCTAAGCTAAACCTTGTTGTTGTGTGCCTTCAAGTTGTTTCCAACTTGGGCAACCCTAAGGCAAACCTATCACAGGGTTTTCTTGGCAGGTTTCTTCAGAAGGGGTTGCCATTCCCATCCTCTGAGGCTGAGAGAGTGTGACTTGCTCAAAGTCACCCAATGAGTTTAATGGCCAAACTGGGAATTGAACCCTGGTCTCCAGAATCATAGTCTCCCAGCCAAACCTGAGTGGATTGTTAACATGGATTGTCTGCCATTCAGTGTATGAAAACAGATGCCTGTTTCACGCATACTTAGAAAGTTGGGTTTTAATGTAATAACTAACAGCTTATATTGTTACTTCGTGGTTTATTATTCCTATATTACAGATGAATATTGAGACTGAAAGAGGAGCAAGCAGGGATGTTGAGAGAAGCATCCATTACATGGAATATTCCCTAGTCCTACTCCTAATATAATCTCAAACATGCTCCAACATTTCTTATATTTAAGTGCACTTAGATACAACCTGTTTTTGCAACCTTCCTGTTTTACATCAACCTACCATGTATTTTATAGGCACAATGTATATTTAATTTTTGCATCATTTAAAATCATGTTTTTTTACGACGGCTGTATACCGCTTTGAAATTTTCATAGATAGATGTAAAATAAATTAAGTGGTTTATTAATACTAATAAAAGCAGGAAGTGATTTGCACAGGGACAAGTATGTCAGAATTTGCTTGATCCCTTTTAATTTTACTTGGAGTCAGTAATCTTTTGTGGATTAACCAAAGGTCTATCAATATAGCCTTCTAACTGTCCCTGCTCATAGTTATGTAGCCTAACATTTTAAACATTTTAACTCTTCTCGGGGCTAATTGAGGATAGTGGATTTTCAATACATTTGTTATTAGTGTTAGTGTTTTATTTAGACAGGCATCAGAATGTTTCCTATGTTCCACTTGATCAGGATATAAACCTTTTTGGTCTCTGAAGAGGCCCACAAAAACTCCATAGAGTCAACTCACAAACTCAGTTGACTCCTCATAAAATATCGCTTCGCTTAAAAGGAAAAAAGAAAAAGAAAAAGGCAAGCAGACAGTTTGATATCTTCATTGTGTGCGTCAGGCCAAGGTGTTTTTATACCTCATTTAACTCTTAGCATAAGTTCCAAAATTCCCTGACATCCCCTATACATCTGTCTCGATTCTTCCCCCATCTTTAATGGGAGGAGTTCTCTCTCCTTTATATTATTTCCCGCCCCTAATAAATTCTCCTACTTAAAAAAAGTGGGGATAAAGGGGGGGGGAGACACATAACCCCTCCAAATTCTTCAGCTTGGTCTCTCTAAAGTCTGGATGCCCAAAGCCTTTGGCCCATATAGGGCTGGGAAAAAGCATCCCTCTGGGAAGCAATGACCCATACTTTCTCAATCCCAGCCTTCCCCTAACCCCCATTCCTGGCCCTCCTTTCTCTCCCACCCACCAGGACTTCTTCGGTCAGTCTGAGTCCAAACCCGGGCAGCTGTGACCGAAAACAAAGCTCCTGTGCACACAATAACCTTCTGTCCATTCCCAGATGCTGACCGATGGAATGGACAGAGGCCGAGGCTGGAGCCATTCAAGGGCCGTGCCAGGATCCTGCTGGCAAAGGACAATATTGGCAGTGATGGAGAGTAGCTATTTCAAGGGGTTTTGTTGCCAGATGACCCGCAGAGACAGGGCTGACCCTTCACCTCCAGCCCCCAGCCACCCATGCGCCACCCTCCCAATGGCAACTGTCCGCATTCCTGACCTCAGGAGGGGGAAAAGTTTGAAAACTCTGGGAGGGGAAACAATAACAGTGTCATGGAATTGATTTAGGAGGGGGCTCTTTCCATGACAAAGGCTGGACAAAAGGACTTGGAGGCGGTGGGAAGGAAAGGGGGAGAGGGAATAAAAGGGGTCCCTCTTCCCCCCTCCATTCTCCCCTTGCAAAGCTCTGGAAGCAAACCCAAATGTGGAGGGAACCACCATCTTCTGATGGACTAGAGGAGGCAGACAAGGAGGGCAAGGGATGGATTTCACCTGTCGCCCCCTCCGGGGCGGTCCCTCCCTTTTGCCCCCCGCTTGCCCAATTTGCCCAAATTGTATTACATTTTAATCTGGGGCTAAATCTCCATGTTCTGTATAACCACTTTTCGCCTCTCAAGGAAGCCCATCCCACCCAACCAGCAATTTTTAAAAAAAATTTCAGCATAAAAAGAAAGGGAAGCTATTTCTGTGGTCTTTTCCTGCTTTTTCATGTTGGGGATGTCTCTCTGGAAAAGCTGCCCTTGGCTGGGAAAGAGGGCAGAGGGCCCCAAATGGAAACCAATGGGTTCTAGATCGAGCCCTGAACTCTCCCTGGAAGCAAAACTAATGAAAATGAGGCTGTCACACCTTGGCCCCATCATGGGAAGGCCTGACTTACTGGGGCAAAACGAGAGCATTGTCTTTCCCAATGGCAATTCTCCTTCAGTCCTGAAATTTTTCACATTGCAGAGTGAAACACCGAAAATTGTTCACAGCTATAATTCTTTTATTTACAATGGCCTGTTACAGACAGCCAAAATAAAGCTGCTTCGAGTCACAGTAGAGATATGGTGTTTCAATGATGGCATGTGTCCTAAGAGTCCAGAAGTCACACCAAAGCCACACTCAGCCCTAAGGACTAGAGCGTGGCTTTGGTGTGGCTTCTGGACTCTTAGACGCATGCATCATTGAAACACCATATCTCTACTGTGACTCGAAGCAGCTTTATTTTGGCTGTCTGTAACAGGCCAATGTTCACATTCCCTTGGGAACTTTGCCTGCCTCTTTTATGGACACCTCCACTGTATTTCTAAAGCCTCAAGTGAAGTTTCAAAGGCCTGTTACAGACTGCCAAAATAAAGCTGCTTCGGGTCTCTTTGGAGGTATGCTGTTTAAACAATGCATGCACACTAAGAATCCGGAAGCTGCACCAAAGCTGCACTCCAGTGCTTAGGAATGGAGCATGGCTTTGGTGCGACCTCCGGACTCTTAGAACCCATGCGTCATTTAAATAGCATACTTCCAAAGAGACCTGAAGCAGCTTTATTTTGGCAGTCTGTAACAAGCCAAAGTTACTGCAGTTTGGGACTGAAGGGAAATTGAATTCGAGGAGCAGAATTCTTATTTGGGAGGCAATGTTTTCCCTACAGCAACATCCCGGGATAGTTCCCACTTAGATAAGTCTTAAGTCTATGACGGTATTCAGTTTTTAAACAGTATTCAGCGGTGGTTCCTAAACCTTTAGATGCTTACAAGCGGAATTAAGCAAGCTGCAATAATGAATGGGCGCATATGCAATATATACATACATAAGCTGCCTTTATGAAAGGAAGGGAAGCACATTAATGTTAAAAATCAATACAGACATGGACATAATTCATTCTGAGCACAGAAACATGGGCCCCCTCTTAGTGACTTTTACTTAACCAATTGTGCGCATGCATATTTGTCCCCTGAGCATCTTTGTCCTAATTCTCTTTAAGAAGCAAGCTTAGTCGTTGAGTGCAGACAAGACTAAAGAGCTATATAATACGGAGGTCTGAGCATGTTCAAATCCCTGCTTGGCCACGGGTTTGAGTCCCCGCTCAGCCAGGGAAACCCACTGGAGACCTTGGGCAAGTCACACTTTCTATTCCTCAGAAGATAACTATGGCAAACTCCCTCTGAAGGAACTTGCCAAGAAACCCCTATGGTTTGCCTTAGGGTTGCCCTAAGTTGGAAACAACTTGAAGGCACACAACAAGGACAACAAATGGAGCAAAGAAGATGCTTCTGGTTGCTATATTACCTGGTTAATTGGGTTTTATCCATATGCTGGGCTCATTTATATAGACTACATTCATGCACATCTCTAAAAGCAGAAGATCCAGAAGCAGTTTATAGGTGTTATGTCAAATTTTGCCTGCCATGTGTCTGTATTATAATGACTTGCAACCCATCCCAATCCCAAAATCCCAAGAAGTCGGATGTTCAGTGATAAGGATTTACTCTGCCAGTCTGTTCCATTGCATGAAAGTCTTCCCTAACATAATGCCCTCGTCTAGATATATTGGACTACAATTCTCATTGTCCCTGACAAGAGAGTCCATAGTCCAGGAGGAGATACAGTTAAAATAATAGATATGAACGATGCCCCAACCTCATCTTTGCCAATATCTTTTTGAGGTTGTCACAGGCTGGGTCTGTCTCTGCGCCTCTGCTTTTCCATCTGTAAAATGGAGATAACATTGTCAAAATCTACAAGTTTATTTTAAAGATTATAAGGTTAGCATATATATTAGGTGCTCTGGCCATTCTAAAGATAGTATTTAAAAGCGAAGTATCATACTGGGGAAGAAAATATAGCTCAGTGGGGATGTGTTTTACATGCAGAGTTATCGTGGTTCAATTTTGGGCATTTCCAAGTAAGCTGAATCCTTTCTCTCCTTGATACTAGACATTTTTGTACTTGAGATGAAGCAATAAATGGTGTCTGTCACCCATTAAGATGCATTGTCCCCAACAATTATGGCCAGTCACTTCATTTATGACTATTACATCCTTATTCCTAGTTTTTTGTGGCATTTTTTGCTGCCTCAAGTGCCAAAAAACTGTATGCTCTGCTTTGTGCAGAACTAGCGAGGCAGACAAAAAGAAGCAGCCACCTCAGACTCTCAAGTTGCTTTAAGGAAAATTGTTTACTGGTTTACTCCTAATACCAAAACAAAATAGGGATACAAAAGGATAAATGCAAACATGATGTCAAAAGTCAACCCTCTCAGAAACAGGAAACTGGTTTTCCAGCACAGCATAAATATTGCTTATTTGCTCCTTTTTTATAGGGTCAGTATGTTGAGGGAGATGGTAGTAAGGAGCAAAGGCCTCAGGTGCTTGGAGGACATTGTCCAATTGCAATTTTCTGAGGTAAAATTTTGTCACTTTGGGTTCAACACATGGAATAAAAGCTGAGAGGAGGACTTTGAGTTTCCTCAGGCAGCAAAATGGAGGAGTTTTGGGTGCTACGCACCTTCCCACACCATCCTCATCCTAATATTGAGTACAGTGTGGCAACTGAGTTTGCCTTGAAAGCAAATTTTGATTTAATTCGTTTTTATCGTTGTCATTTTACCTTTCAGTGCCATGGAAAGGCAATTTCTTGTGGGATTATTTTCCCTCTCGGGTGTCAAAATAACTCAAGATAGCTATATTTACTTTTAAAGAGATCAACTAGGATAGAAGAGAAGTACGCTGTGCTTATAGTAGATCAATTGTAGTGATATTTGATTGTCTATTGTGAAATGTGTGTCTGTGTTAGGTGTGTTAGGTACGCAGGTGTATCAGTGGAGGACGCAAGGGTCTGTCTTAGTGGTTTTTTCTTCTTTTTTCTGTTTTTTCATGTGAGTTTATAATAAAAATTATTTTTTTAAAAGTTGTTCAACTTTGGCTCTTCGAAGGTTGTTCAAGTTTCTTTCAGCCTGCCTCCCCAAGACAAAACAGAGGATAGGTTTTGCACTAAAATCTACAACACACACCGACATACAAACTTTGCATCACGTGGATTTGCAATTATTTTGCAAGCATTCTCTCCATCATTTTTGTATTTATTAAAGGGTAGAAATGCCCATTCCTTTTGGGACCAGGACGTCCACCGGCCCAGGAAGAGAATGGCCAATTCATGGGTAGACCAGAGTCAAAAGCCCTTTGTGAAGGCCCTTAACCCTTTGGCAAGCTTTGGCGATATGCGCTCCTTGCGCCACCAGACACACGCCAGTTGTGCCGGGACGTGTCTCTTCTCAGGAGGACACAGCGGAGGCCGAGGGACGGACGCACAGAAAGACACAAATGTCTACATCTTGGTTGTGTGGAGCCATTCCTGAATGAAGCTGTTTCAAAGCATCAAATGAAAATGTTCAAGCCAGGCCTTGAAATGTGGCTCCTGGCTGGACTGGGTTGCCAAGTGGAAAACTGGAGAGGGTTCCTGTACCTTTATTACTATGTAGAAGATGACATTTTATTAGTTATTGGGTCCCAAACAACCAACACCTACTGAAATCCCTTCATAAAGGTATAGCAATAGCAACAGCAAGTCCATTTCTATAGGATAGAAACATTTCTATAGGACAGAGGTATAGAATTCTTTAGTATAGAAATATTTCTATAGGATGGAAACATTTCTGTAAGACAGAGGTATAGAATTCGATAGGATAGAAACATTTCTATAGGATAGTAGTATAGGAGCCCTCTCCATTTTTTACTTTGGCAACCCTATAAAATTCCTAATGCAATAAACTTTCCCTTCAGAGACCTGGCTGTCCCCTACATTTCTATCATTCAGGTGTATATTAAAAATGCATTGGTCAAAGGGTTGCACAGTGGACATCTCGACATGAGGAGTAAGGCATTGTGTGCTACCCAACCCTTGTGTTGAATGGAAATGTTGTGCAACTGAACCAAAGATACCAGACATGGAACCCAAATGCACAACTAAATGCACATGTATATCCATGGGCGAAGGTATTACATACACAACTCTGCTGTCACATATTGCAGACGCAAATCCAGGACCCATTTAATCTTAAATCATACTATATTGTACTATATATGCGCTCATAAAGGTATAACTACTATAACTGCATCTTAGGGAATCCTAGGATTTGCAGTTTGGAGGGTGGGGGTGGTATTTAGAGAACCCTAAACTACAAATCTCAGAGAAACCGAAACTAATAAGAATAATAAGAATAACCCAACATGAATATTGGGTTCAGAGAGTGTGAAACTTCTTACCTTCACCATTGCTCCAATACTTTCTCAACAGACACACCAAATCTGTCTTCCCAACTCACCTTCCTAGGAGAACCCAAATAACAACGACAGAGATTCTGGACTGCTAGAAAGTGAAAAAAATATTGAAAATGGAGATAATGACCAACTTATGGGATTTTCACCGAGCTGACTTTCTCTGCTCTTGGAACCGGCACCGAAGGCGTTTGGGATCCTGAGAAAATACGGCTTTGCTTTTAAAGGGGAAATATTTGTCTTGCATTTTTGGAAGGATCAGTAGAAGGAATTAAAAATCCTGGAAATAACTTCATTGGATGGTTGGGTGTGTGTTTTCTTTCCTGGCAGTCTATGAGAGGGAATGAGGTGTGTGGAAAAATGTGGGTTTTATTTCGTTTATTTTGCTGAAATGATCCGCATTCTCTGTTCGGAAGTTTTGGAAGTATCCAATATTGTTTAACTCATCTCTGAAATGAGATCTAAGCTAAAATCTGGCTAAGGAAAGGATGCGGATGTGAATGTATTTCACAATCTATCCACCTTCCATTCCCAATCTTAGCACCTATAAGCAGGTGGAAAGGCAGACTGCTATGTCATATTTACCCAGCTGTTTTAAAAAAACACCCACAAACTCTGACGTGTGTATTTTTTTTTCCAAACAGAAATTTCATTTGTGGATGATTTCATTCACAGAATGGATGCTTTCAAGGGCCAGGATGGAAAGGGAATAGAAGGGCCTTTTAAGAGCAACCTGTGCAAGAAGAAGATCTGTTGATCAAATAAATCATGGTTCTCCTTCTGTCACAAACATCCCGAATCAACCTGGGCTGGATTATCATTATCAGGACCTTTCATAGATTGGAAACCATGCTTGCTGGGAGATTCTGGGAGGAGATAAGAAGCAGGAGATAAGAAGAGTTGCAATACGGTTGCAATATGCCTCGGAATTCCACTCAAGTATAGAAATAAAATGTTGCAGGTAGCACCAGGAATGGCCAAACGCAGGAGTATAGTAATGGAGTGTGGATATTCCTTTGGAATATGGCTTGGATGTTTTTTAAAAACACCTGGAAATTAAAGCAACAAGTGCCACAACTTCTTGCCACATTTGGTCCATCTGGGACAGCCCTGCCTCAGACCAAAAACCTTTTCCAAAGGGGAACATACACATGCATAAGACACCAGATTCTGACCCACGAGTAAAAAACCTGGGCGTGCTTAGGTTAGGAGTAAGTCCCACTTAAACACAGCGAAGCTTACTTCTGAATAAACATGACACACCAAAAGCTGTGAGTCTTATTTAAGTCACATATTTTTCTACATGATACGTTCGCTGTAAGTTGGGAATGACTTGAAGGCACACAACAACAACATCAACAAAATTTCGGAAAGACTTTGCAATTCCCTTTAGCACAATGAATGCCTAATCTATTGATGAGAGCCAAGGGAAAGAATCTTGTCCCTTTATTTATTTGTCTACTGGGAAATCCAATGTAAAAACTTTTTCCCTCCAATGAACGCACAAACTTCTTCCGGAATTTGTCCCTAGAAGATCTCCATGCTGTCCTTCCTGGGAAGGGTCTATACCTCTGCAGGGAAATGTATACCTCTGGGAAACCCATGGAGACCCTTTTGTCCAGATTGGGATGACATAATGCCATGTCCCAAACGTTACTCCCAAGCAGACGGACTCCCCTCTCCTTCTTTCTTTCTTTCTTTCTCTCTTTCTTTTTAATGGGAGGTTCAAACGTAGTTGAGCCAAACTTGCTTCCCGTCCCCAGGCCACCCTCCCTCCCTCCCGAGGGGCTCCAAAAACTCAGGTTTGCTCCTTTTGACTCGTCCCTGTTAATTTTGTTTAGCGCCTTGTCAGGATGGTACATAAATGGGGTCCAAAGATCAATCCCATCTTTTCAGCACTGTGGGAACAAGTATTCCACTAATCCATATTTATTGGTGTAAGAAAGTGAATGCAAGGGTGCAGGGTGACAGTCCCACCGGCCAGGAGGGAAAAAGACATAAGGGACATTTTAAGGCTGCCCTTTTCATACCAAGGGTCACATGTCACCAAAATCTTTGGCTTTGTCTTTGGATTGGTTACATTTTGTTCGGCCGCTCTTGCCGGGGCTTCAATCGGAGTTGCCAGGCAACTAGAGAAGACTAGCAAAGATATTTTCTTTATTACAAGTGGAGCAGAAAGCATCAGGGAGGGGAAAGGTTGAAAAGAGAAAGGAAGAAAAGAGAAAGAAAACAAGGAAGAGAAGTTTCAGACTATATATATATATATATATATATATATATATATATATATATATGTTACATAACTTCATTCATTCTTGCAAACTAGAAGGAAATAAAAAAGTGAACATCCCAAAAACAGCAACCAAGGACTTTGAAGGACATACAGGTGCTGTTTTGCAGAAACCCATCAACAGCATTATGTGTTTAAGAGCTTTTTGGCTCCTTTCACTGTTACTGTTTCCCCACCTCTTTCTCTATCCCAGGATCTTCAAATCTTTTGGATCGCAACTCCCATAATTCTTTAACTTTGGCCACACCAGCTTCTGGAAGTTGAGGTCCAAAAGATCCAGAGGCCCAATTTACCCTAATCCTGATCTATACAGACTTTTGACTATGTTTATGGAACGTTCTCCTTGCAAATGTTCTCCAAAGCTTCACACTTGAGCTCTGCTGAGCTCCGTGGGCAGAAGGAAAGTAAATAAAATCCAATATTTTAAGAGCCTTCCTGTTTTACCTGGCATCATGGAAGCTGAAGGGAAAACAGTGTGTTTTTAATGGGCTTTGGGAATGGTACGTTTTGACCCTTCTGCTGCCTAGAGCTTGAGTGGAAAGCTTAGATTTCCAGGGCCTGAAGGAGCTGCTTCTTTGGGCTGCAACTCCCAGAATCCCATGCTAGCTGGGGTATTCTAGGAGGTGAATACCAAAGATGTAATTCTTCCAAATTTGGATGTACCACTAGATTTTTAAAAAGTCTTTAGCAGAAGAGAGCCTACAAATTCTGTTTCCTTTGGTGACACTCTCCCTAGTGTTAGAGTTACAGTGTGGGATGGAATCTCCTTCACTTTCCCGCTGTTTCATTGGGAAGTAAATGGCTTTTAGCTTGTAGTGACCGATCGATACCCTTATTTTGTACCTCCTGGAGCTATACCTCAGTGTACTTGCACAGCTGGGATGACCAAAGACTTCTTGCTCCCTGTTGCAACATTTCACGCACCAAATTCAGCTAGATGGGGCTGCTGAAGGTTTTGCTGTGTGGTGTAGTGGTCTGAGTGTTGGACCATGACTCTGGAGACTGGGGATTTGAATCCACACTTGGCCCTGGGTGACCTGGGCAAGTCACACTCTCAGTGCCTCAGTGGAAGGCAAAGGCAAACCCCCTTTGAAGAAGTCTTGCCACAAAAACCCTGTGATGTATTCACCTTTGGGTCACCATAAGTCAGAAAGGACTTGGAGGTATACAGCACCAACACACTCCCCATGATACAACCTCCTTCTCCACACTTAGTGGGCAGCACATGGCAGGCCATTTTCTATCCAGATCTCTCCTCTGTCTGCTTACCACTCCATCTGTCACCTGAAGCACCTGCCTCACTTTTCCTAATGACAAAGCCAGAATCATTGGTTATTGCTCAGGTGCATGCAATACATACACTAACAGTAGCTTTGCAATGTCCAAAGGCCTCGCTCTCTCTTCTGAAGATGATTGATCCTAAAATATGATATGAATTGAGACGCCTTTCCAAGAGAGGACTGTCCCTTTACAGCCAGTGAGAATCCACCGCGAGTACATGATGCACAATATGCAAAGGGTTTTTTAAAAAAGCTTTTTCTATCACATTCTGTTTTAATCCTATATTGTAAGATGCTTAGGGTCCCGTATTGGGAGAAAGGTGAGAAAGTACAGTCGGCCCTTCTTATACACGGATTTTTTATACACGGATTTAAGCATACACGGTTTGAAAATGTTCCAAAAAAGTATACATTTACCTTGATGTTCCATTTTTTATTAGGGACACCATTTTGCTATGTCATTATATTTAATGGGACTTGAGCATACACGGATTTTGTTATACACGGGGGATCTTGGAACCAAACCCCAGCGTATAACAAGGGTCCACTGTATAGCCACTGTTTTTTTTATCCCCAGTTTCAAGCATCCATGACATATAAAAATATATAAATTCCAGAAAAAGCCGCCATTTGCAGCACGGAGGAGCCCCAGCGTCCAAATCACAAGGCTCCTCCGCATTGCAAATAAGCGCCAAAATGGTGCTTCTCTTTGCGGCACGGATATGACGCCGTGAGGCACCAATGGTGCACTCGCAGCATCATATGTGCTGTGCGACGTGCGGATGCAGCGCATCCTCTACATAAAGATGGTGGCCCCTGTGTGGAACGGGAGCCACCATTTGTACAGACTCGGCCCGTATTAGGGTTAGGGGTGTCCGGAAGTGACACCCCTTTCTAACCCTAATACGGACCCAGTCTATACTATAGGCCCGTCTGTAACGGGCCCTTGATTTTGCCTTTTTATATGAGGGACGTCATTTTACTAGGCCACTGTATTTAATGGGACTTGAGCATCCACGGATTTCGGTATCCACAAGGGGTCCTGTAACCAAACCCCAGTGGATACCAAGGGCTATTTGGTATTTGGATATCAAATACTGTACATATACTGTTGTCAATGCCAAGTATCTCCACTCTGGTCTGAAGTTTCTCAGCATCGTTGGATGGGGAGCCAAATATTTCCTGGAGCTTGCATGCATGCGTCTGTCTGTCTGTGTGCATAGTGTAGCTGAGCCCTTTGACTTCACTGCCTTGTATGTGTTTGCTTGTTTGTTCCACTTATTTATTTATTTGTAGGCTATGATCTCAGTCTCCCGACCCGCTCTGTTCCCCCCCCCTTTGCCGGCACGCAGCCCCTCTCCATCCTCCTCCTTCCTCTGATAGGCTCTGTGTGCATCTCTTCCTCCTCCTCCTCTTCTCACTTTCCAGCAGCAAGCAAGCCAAGGGAGAAACAGGCTGCACTGCCCCAGCCTTGTACTGCAGCTGCAAAGCAAAGGGGGCCAATACTATCATCTTCATGAGCGCAGGCGAGGGAGCATTATTTTGTGGTTTCCCCCTTTTGAATTGTTGCCACAGGGTGACAAAGGCCTGAGCACAGGATGTGGGGCTACTCTTAGGTGGATGGATGGGAGAAAGATCTTTAAGAAGCCAAAGCTCTTGGTTCTATAGGAAAGCAGGGACAGAGGGGTGGGCTCTGGGTGGGATTGAAGCTGTCTGTTCTTGGAAGCTAAGCAGGGTCTGGCCTAGTCAGTACTTGGATGGAAGACTGCCAACAAATGCCTGGTATATGCATGAATGCCAGGTATATGCATGAATGGGCCTTCAAGTCACTGTCAACTTATGGCAACCCCATTAATTTCATAATGTTTTCTTAGGCAAGGAATAGTCAGAGGTGGTTTCTGAAATATAGCTTCCCACACCTGCTCTTTGTTTGTGGTCTCGCGTCCATGTACTAACCAGGCCTAACCTTGCTTAGTGTCCAAGATCTGATGTAGGCTTGCCAAGAAAGCCCCATAATAGGGTCGCCTTGGTTGCTGTGGTGTGTCTCCGTTTCCGACTTATGGTGACCCTGAGTGTTGGACTATGACTCTAGAGACCAGGGTTCGATTCCCAGATTGGGCATGAAGTCCACTATGTACCCTGGGCAAGTCAAACACTCTCAGCCTCAGGAGAAGCCCATGGCAAACCTCCTCTGAACAAATCTTGCCTAGATAGAACCCCATGATAGGTTCTCTTTGGTCGTTGTGGTGTGCCTTCAAGTCATTTTTACTTAAAGCAACCCTAATGCAAACCTATTGTTGGTTTTCTTGGCAAGAGTCATTCAGAGAAGGTTTGCCATGGCCTTCGCCTGAGGCTGAGAGCGTGCAGCTTGCTCAAGTGGGTTTCATGGGTGAGCTGGGAATCAAGCCCTAGTCTCCAGAGTTGTCCTCCGACACTCAAACAACTCCGCCAGGTTTCCCTAAAGGTAAAAGTAAAGGTTTCCCCTTGACAAGATTGTTTAGTTGTGTCCAGCTGTAGGTTTCCCTTGGGGTCCCCATGTCAGAAATGATTTGGAAGAGACCACAAGGGCCACCCAGTCCACACAACAACCACACAACCAAGTCAGAATCCAACCCACCCGAGACTATATTTCCCAAAGGCATTTAAACGAAATAAGCTAAACTCTCTGAGACGGACAGAGCCCAGAATCCTTGGCCAGTTCCACCAGGCAGCCTCCTGAAGTTGGGAAGCCTGTGGATTTGGGGTGTTGTGTTGCTGTTGTGTGTCTTTAAGAGAGAGAGAGTGTGTCCAGCACCAGGTTGCAGCTGCTGCTACAGCTTCTGCTGAGAGAGAGAGAGAGAGGAGATTCATTATGCCCTAAAACACAATGGCCATTTATCACCCGGGGTGTTATTCAAATCCAGTACCAATTGAAGCCCGTCCCCATTCTTCCTTTAACCCTCCTCTGCCACACACTTATTGTTGCGGCCCTCCACTAAAAACCCTTCCCCAGCCCTCCTCTGCCTTCAGTCGCTCTGCCTCTCCTCTGCCTTTGGTGGGCAGCCGGGGGAAAGCCCCCCAAAAAGAGAGAAGGAAGAAGAAGAAGAAAAAAAAGAGAAGAAGATGAGAAGCAGGAAGAAGAGAGCCAGAGAGGGACGGATGGATGGATGGATGGATGGATGGAGAGGAAGGATGCTCTGCTCCATCTCCTGCATCCCTGGCAGCGAATGGGAAGCTGGCGGCGGCAGCAGCAGCAGCAGCAGCAGAAGATGCTCCGATGGCTTTGGGAAGCAGCGAAGGAGTGGAGGAGGAAAGAGGGAATGAAGTAGGGAAGAAGGAGAGGAAGACTGGGTGGAGAGAAAAGGGGAGAGAGAAGAAGGAAGGAGTGAAAGAGAGAGGGGGAAAGAAGGAATGGAGAAAGAGACAGAAATAAGGAATGAAGGAAGGGAAGAAGGACTGAAAGAGAGAGGGGGAAAAGAAGGAATGAAGGAAGGGAGGAAGGAAGGAGTGAAAGAGAGAGGGGAGAAAGAGGAGAGGGGGAGAGAAAGGAAGGAAGGGAAGAAGGAGAGAAAGAGAAAGGAAGAAAAGAGGAGATGGGGAGAAGAAGGAAGGAAGGGAGAGAGAGGGGGGCCTGAACTCCACCCCGAGGGTCCCAACTAGAGTAGGAAACCCCAGAGGAAGGGAAAGTCGACCCGGGTGTAAAGGCAGTCAGGTCAGTGGGTTTACTCTAGTTGGGAACCCAAAGAGGTTGTGGGGTTTCGGCCTCGTCTCCTGCCTGAAAGGAGGAAGAGAAAGGGGGTTTATTTTTATTTTATTAGGGGGGGAGGAATGGGAGGCAAAGAGGTCCAGCTCCCCCAACCTCCTCCGGCCTCCTTCCCTCCCATCTTTTGGCTTTTCTACCGAGGAGGGAAGCCCTGACTCCGAGGAGCAAGGATACGAAGCTGGGAAGCGGGCTAACAGGTGTAAACGGGGAGGAACTCCGCTTTGCTGGGATTGGACTGGGATGGGACTGGGGGGAACTGGGAAGGAGAGAGAGGCGCTTGCTTTTGCACCGGGAGCCACACTGGCAGCTCCAGGCAGAAAGGCGGCATCATCGTCATCATCATCATCATCATCATCATCATCATCATCATTTATTCGCCTTCTCTGTGCCTCAGCCCCTCTTTTCCTCTTTTCCTCCTCCTGGGAATGTAGGGACTTCCAAAGAGTAAAGAGAAGGAGGGGAAGGGACCCTGATCCTTCTCCCTTTGCAAACTGGAGAGGAAAGAAAACCCGCGGTTCAGCTAGAAAACCTATGGCTCGATCCATCGCCCGAAAACTGCTGCCTCTGAATGGAAGGGATCCCCGCTGGGTTTCTTAAAAACAGATGGAAGACTTTTACTGTATTTATCCATTAGGATGATGATGATCATCATCATCAATAGGGTTTGCACAGGGCTTGCAAAAGTGGGGTATAAATATAATAATAATAATAATAATAATAATAATAATAGGGAAGGGAGACTGCTTTTTTCTCTCTTTCTTGCAGAAGGTTTGCCAAAAAAGGGGGTTTGCAAAAGTGGGGCATAATAATAATAATAATAATAATAATAATAATAATGGGGAATGGAGACTGCTTTCTCTCTCTCTCTCTCTTTCTCCCTCTTATATAACCCAGAGCCCTACCTTTCAGAGGCGTGTAGGTCTGAATGCGTGTCCCAGAAACAGGTCTTTCCTTCCCTCTTAACTCCGAGGCAGTTTCTCCAAATAGTTGAGAGGCGGCCTTTGTTTCCAAGATTGGATTTTAAATCTTCCTCTCGTTTGGCAATTTAAGCAAACGAGGAAGAAAACGCGCGATCGAAACGCATAGGCTCCCGAAAGGAAAAGGGAAGGGAAGAGAAAGCTTCAAATCTGGGAGAAGAGAAAATACTCGAGATGGACTCTAAAAGAGATCCTTTCCTGGTCTTTATTGGGAGCCTGGTTTTGGAGATTTGATCCTAAATGTTGCATGCAAAACCTTGAGAAGAAATAGGAAAGTTTGGATGGGAGGATTCTGGAAAGAAAGAAAAATGCCCCCCTAAAAATCAGATGCATTTGGAGAAAACAAAAACTGAATTTGGAAAGGGAAAAAGATGGACTAAGGCAGGCTTCTCTCCTTGCCAAATTGAATGAGAGAGGGATCATCATGTCCTGAGATCTTCGTCCGTTTTGGTTATGTTTTAAATGAGCAAAATAAATGTTCTTTTGAAAACAAATAAAATCCTCTGAATTTTTCCAGGCAGCTCAGGGATAGGAATCATCCAAAGGGTTTCTTTTTGCAAATCCCAAACAAAGTGGAATTATTATCATTATCATTATTATTATTATTACTATTTGCATCCCCCTCTTTCTCCAGAACTGGGACTCAAGGCGGCTTCACAGCATTCAAAAACACCACAGTTAAAAACATAGGAAAAAAGAGTCTCTGGGAATTACTTATTTATCAGTCAATAGGAAAACCCAGCCATCCTTGTGGCAAAAGCTTAGCCAAGTCTTTGGGACAAACAGGAAAAGGGAAGAAGGAAAGAAAAGACAGGATACATTGGTTTAGGTAAAGCTTCGAAATGTGGTGCATCTCTTCTTCGCTTCTGCCATAAATTTCTTTCATTTTCAGTTTTGTGTCTCAGTGGGTTTTTAAAGGTTGGAGAGGATGATTTGCCCTCGAAAAATGACCAGAGGTGTTGAAAAATAAAATTATTTGGTGAATAATAATAATAGTATTTAATAATAAGGGATGTGGCAAAGGTTGAGACCAACCAAGAACTCATGGGTGCCTTTGAAAGGTGTGTGAGTTTGCGCATGAAGTGTGTGTTGTTCTTGTTGTTGTTGTTTCCCTCCCCTTTTGCCAGAAATGCCGGGGCCAAACGCAGAGAGACGAAATCTTTGCTCCTGATTGTCCAAACGCAATTCTTGTCCAGAAAACATGCCAACCAAGAATTGTGTCTGGACATCTGTGGCCGAGCCTTCAACCCCATCGGAGAGGCCTTCCAAGGGATCCGCGGAAGGAAAGCGATAGATCCAGAGGATTTCATGGCGACCGCGGAAAGGTAATCGATAACAGTTCCCCGGTTTAATTTATCTGTTTAATCCAGTCTTCTGCAGAACAGGAATTTCGGAAACCAGTGTTTGTGACAATAAAACGCTTGCCAAATCCTTTCTCTCCCCTTTTCTTAAGCGATCCTTATCTCTGGGCATTTAGAAAGAGGTTTTGTTGTGTGTAATTCTCTTTAAAGATGTGAATTTTTCAATAACACATCGCACAGATGCATACACAGACCTCTCAGTGTTTAACCCTTTCCTTCTGAATTGAAGCAGGCCGATGACGATTTGGATAAAACGTCTTATATTTTTTCCAAAGAAGCGTTTTCTTCTCCCTCGACAAGCCTAGATGCCATTAAAAAAACCCAACCTGTGCGGCTAAACAGGGAAAGAAGGAAGCCACTGGGCCTAAATTCAACCGAATTTTTTGAAGGGAAAGAAATAAGGAAAGAGGTCAACATTAAAACCATTCCAATGGGAATTTCCTTTGCAAGAACATGCCGGAAAAAGACGTTGAAACTTCCCTCCTTGGACAGTTTTGCAGTATTCCCTCTGTGTGTGTAAAATGATGCAAATCGGGATGAGATTGCCTGGGATTATTTGGCTTTTAATGGGTCTTGCATTGCTGTTTGGAAAACTGTATACATAAACAGATCTAAAACACAGATCGCGCTCTCATGGCAATTAAAAATGAAGGCAGATGAAGCATTTTTCCCCTTCCTTTTTTACCACCTCAAAACCATGTGCCCAGGGTCTTCCATTCCCTCCTAGGTTGGCCATGATGTAGTGCAGGGAAAGGGAATGCTTCAGTGGCGAATGGGGAGGTCTCTCTTTCTGCTTTTTTGCTAAGGAACTGAGAGAAGAAAGACCCCCCCCCCCTTCCAGGCCTTTGGGCGAAGGGAGCCTTTGAACCATGGGAGGCAGCTCTGTTTTGTAGGGGAGACGCTTTCAGACGGCAAGGTTTTACGGCCACGTTCTTCCCAGTGATGTAAGGACTCAAGATGAAGGGAGAAGGAAATTGGTGGCTGGGAAAACCGAGAGGGATTCCCCATGTGGCTTCAGTTGGGTCTGGAGAGGTTTCATCACTGGTCTTAAAACAAAAGGGGATTTAGAAAGCAAAGGAACCACATCCCTGATTTGCCATCTTCCTTGGCCTTCTAAGGAAAGGCCCTGCCAGCCTTTCTACCCTCCTGAGACCAGTTTTTCTCATCCTTTCCTAAGACTGTCTGCTTAGCAAGACATTGTTTTATTATCTCTTGGGACTCTTGGTCATCTAAATGTATGGATTTCTTTTTATTTTTGTGTCTCCTATTTCCCCCCATTCCCATGATAATGGTATTGGGGCAGAAGCATTGGCATTGGGGAGTGTGACCCATGGGGGGCTGGAGGCTTTGCTTCTGTTGAAAAACCAGATACCAAAAAGGGTAGTAGGCCAAAGAAAACTGTTGCTTAGTGGTGATGAGGAAGGGAGAAGGAAATGTGGTTTTTAAAGGGCCAAGATTCACATGTGTGTGACATTCAAAATTGCAGTGGGTCTTCATGATCCCAAAACCCCCAAAGATCATCCCATCATGTCTGACTTATCCAAGCTTCACAAATCTATGCAGAAGCAAGACCCACTGAGTCTCCTGGGACTTACTTCCAGGTAAGTAAGCACCCAGGATTGAAGCCTAAGCAAGTGCTCTATGGGATTATTGAACCCAGCTCTTCCTAAACTGGCATCCACTGGAAGTGTTGGGATCACCTCAACCATCACCCCCCCCCTAAACAGCACAGCTGAGAGTGGTTGAGGATGATGGGAGTCATAGTCTAACCTGCCTCAGAAAGGGATGGATAACCACCCCCTTCTTTATCCCAAAAAGTTTTCAGAAGAGTTTTGTCTTCATAAAGCATAGTGGCTGTGCACCTGTAACCCCCCCCCCCCCAACCTCTTTACCATTTAAGGACCATTTTTCAGTATCTTAGCGATGTATTTTCTTTTAAGGTTTTATCTACTCTTTCCCAAGAGGACAGGAGGGAAGATAATGTGGTTTTCCAGATGTTATGGGACTGCAGCTCCCAGCACTCCTTGCCACTGACTCTGCTGGCTAGCCCAGCAACACTTGGAGGGCTGCATGATTCCCTTCTCTGTCATATAGACACGCCTAAGGCTCAGAGAGGACAAAAGGGATGATATAAAAAAATCAAAATTCAATGATGGTGCTTAAAAAATTCCCACCCAGATACCCCTATAAAATCTTAGATGCATCTTTTTCTCTGTACAAATGTCCCCACTGCTTTGGTCATAGAATGACCAACCTCAATATAATTATTCATCTTGCATTCCCTGGGTCAGCCCTTATTAAAATCCTCTGCATGCCATACAAGAATGGGGAACATCCGTCTGTCTATCGGGTTTATATTAACAATATAACATGGTTAACATTATATTGCATAGAGCTTAAAAGCAAGAATTCTAGCAGATGCAGCTTCTCTCCCTTCAGCAGTATTCGGACAAGACAAGCTTCTCCCACCTAATTTTTTTCTTCACATCAGAAGAGGTAAAGGAATCCACCAGCACCTTGGAGGAGAAAGAGGAATGTCTGGCATAAGCTTTTTTTGGACATCGGGCCACTTCATCAAATACATGGAGTGATTTGGATCTTTGAATACTACCCTTTCCCCCCACTGAATATAGCACATACAGATGTATCCCATTATGGCACCACTTTAGCTGAGTAAAATTGTAGTGAAGGGATGAGAAGGATGAATACCCTTAGCTTCAAAACTGAGATCTTTTCTTGCACAGTGATAGTGGGGCTGCATGCGTGTTTGTGGTGCTGATCATGTTGGAAAAGGCCTAATCCTGCAATGTCCATGTCTGCTATTGCAATTATTTGAAACCCATGTGGCTAATGCCAGTCTCACCCAAGTACAGCTGCAGACCCAGGAGTAGCTCCACCCCAAACCCACAAAAAGCAAGAGGCTTCCTCCAACCTTACGGATGCACTACATCTAGCTGTTCCTCACAGCACGGCAATTGCAGGGTCCTAGTAACTGCTCTGTTCCACTACCGCCTTGTACATTCCCCACCTCCTCACTAAATTCACAATGCAGCATTCAGTTCTGGCAAATCCTTGCCATATCAGGCAAGAATAGCTACATGCTTAGATGGCTGTTAGAAAAGCATCTCATACTCTTCCAGGTTATGCTAGCTTTCTACTTGCAGGGAGATTTGGCTCCCGTTTTTGCAAGGAAGCATTCAGAATCTTCTCCCTGTGTGGTTTGAAATGGTATGGTCTCCCTCAATCTGTTGCTAAATGTATCAGCTGGGGATCTAAAAGAAGAGATAGCTCTTGATTGTGAATACAAATTCATATTGTCATATGTGTTTGAGTTGATGTTGACTTATGGCAACTCTATATCTTAAGGTTTTCATGGAAGGATTTATTCAGAGGACGTTTGCCAGTGCATTTCTGTATGGCTGAGAGAGCAGAACTTGCCCAAGGTGGAACTTCCCTTGGTTTGAGCAGAGATTTGAGCGTTGGTCTGCCAGAGGTGTAGTCCAACATTCAAAGCACTACACCACACCGGCTCTGTGTAAATACAAAGCTTGGTCACCCCTCCCATATAGAAGTAGCTTTTTTCTGACATTAAAGCTGCTCTATTAGACATTTTGCTACCCAAGACAAAGAACAAAACAGTGCGTCTTCTCCATTTCCAGAAGCTGACTGGACTGCTATTTGAGTACTCCTGCACCACACCTGGAGTTAGCAGGGCAGTTTAGGGGAAATGGAAGGCCCAGTCTTATTATTAGCCTCTGTAAGGTGGTCCCCTCAGTTGGCAGGGTTTGCTATTGCTCCCACCCTTGCAGGCTTCTGGTGCTCTGGAGAGCACCCATGACTGCTCAGCATGGGTCTCCAGAGCTGGCCCCTGATGTTGGATTTGTGTGGGTAGACACACAGGTAGTAGTACCACATCCTCTGCCTTTTCAGGATGGAGACCTGGGCATTGCTACCACAGTGTCTCAGGCCATTGGTGGAGAATGTGGTTATTGCCAGTATCACCACTGCCTTTTCCTCTACCTCCTTCCAGGTTGTGTATGTGGAATACCACCACCACCACAGTCTTCTTTACCATATGATGCCACTACTATGGTGTTCTCTAGGGCAAGTTCATCCTGTGATGGCCATACTTTCTTCCTGAAGAGGAGCTTGAACCACCCAGGAAGACAGACAGGCCACTTAACCATGTGACAAACACACTGTTGACCCCCATCATCTGTTGTCTTAAGGCACTGCCTTATTTTGGCTAATGGTAGGGCACAATAGCAGCAACCATTTGCTCTAAACTATCAGGGAACACAGCATGGCAATGAAGTATTTCATTTCCTGTTGCCCATGCAAAACCTTACACAGATATTCAGGAAGGCCCTTATGTTGTACTCTTCACTACCAAATCTCATCTTTCATATAAGTTGGACCACTGCCAATAGTGGGCTGCTGGTATATGGGAGTTATAGTCAAACACATCTGGAAGGCAGATTGGGAGATGGTGATCACCCAGTTTAAGGGTGGGCAACTTGATGAATGTCTAGGTTGACTACAGATGATGGGAGCTGCAGTCCAACATCTGCAGAACTACAAGTCCCTGCTTCTCCATTAAGGCTTCCAGTCAGTCTTACATCCAAAGGATAGAGAGAAACACAGAGAGCTGTTCTGATAAGGAAAGAGAGAAATTTGGGCTTAAATCTTCTATCTGCTATTCCATCCATTCCTGTTTGTTTTTGTACAAAATCATGAAGGCAGGCTGTGCACTAAAAGCCAAGCAGTTTGTTCTGTTTAAAGGTAACAGATAGAAACCACTGTCTTAAGACACCAGTTGCTAGAATGAATTCTGAGGGCATTGGAGGGGAAAGCACATGTTTTTTTAAACACGGTACTTATGTGCTAGAAGGTACTGTTGAAAGCAAGAAATTTCTTTAGGGAAGAATCTTCCAACCAAATGTCTTGGAAGCTGGGAAATTACAAGTCTTGTTTTTACTCTTCAAAACAAAATTCCTTCTAAGCAGCCATACTAACTTTTCAACTGTGGGAGAGGGTTGGAACACTGTAAAAAGAAATATTTGTTTCCTCTCCCAGATCAGCCTTGTGATGATTTTAGAAGCAGGGACCTCAAATTCTATGCTGAAAAATACAAACTCCATGAATAACTTTCTTCTAGAAAATTAAAGTTTAACTTGCTGTGGCCAGAACATGGAAAAGTTCCTTTTTGAACTACAAGTCCCCAAATGCCTCAAGCAGTGTAGAATAGGCTGGGTACTTCAGTTTCAGTCCGCTGCTTATTTTTACCAATTCTGTTGGAAAGTAGTCAGGTTTTAAAACTGATTATTAAAGGCTACACTGAGAAGGTTCTCACAACATAAAAAGGCAAGAGTCTGCCTTAAATTTCTGTGTGTAGGCAATAAACATCCAGGGCTTCAAACCCTGTGCTGTTAACCTTTCTTCCCTGTTGGGCGATACAATTATTGTTTCTCTGTTGGACGTATATAGTGGTTATAAAAACATAATAAAATCAGAATTGGGAGGCAAAAACTATTATAATCCTGCAGTCCATCATTGTGAATTTATTCCATTGGCTCTGCGTACAGAACACAAAGCTGAGGTCTTCAATCAGCGGTCTCTTTACAAAGAGGGAGAAGAACTCACTCTTATCTAAAGTGTTTGGTTTCACTGCCCTACCAGTAAGCCTGGTGCAGAACAAGAGGGCAATCCTCTGCCCCAAAACGCGTATAATCCAAAATTCAACACAGTTGAAGGGGTTGGTGGAAGAAAACAGAAGCAAGGAAAAAATATGCATTCAGTTCAGCTCCCTGTTCTTAGGATCAAAAACAACCACACAGAAGTAGCCACACAATCCATAAGTCAAAACAAAATTCAAATCTGTATAGAAACCTTTATTAGACTCACTCAAGTGTGGCACACGTGGCATCTATCTGGAAAGGAGCTGGGCTGGAATGTTACACTTAAGTTAGATAGGTTTAGAAGAAGAGACAGACCGAGGAGTTGGACCAAAAGATTGAAAGAAAAGATGGGTTTTGAGAAGGTGACCTGAGGGGTTGGCAGGAAATCATAGAGACATAAGGCCAATATGGCTAAACCTATACCAACATATAGTCATACTACATACTACATCCTTCTCTATCCAGATGTGTTGGATGACAACTCCTATCCTCCCCTTCTGGCACAGCCAACAGTCAGAAGTGATGGAAGATCATGGAAAACATATGAAGGATGTCAAGTTGGAGTCTGAATTGGTGTGTCTGTGTATATGGGTCTCTTTTACTGCCTTCTTCAAACAAAAAAACATACCTCTGGCTCCTAAGCATTTCCCCTTTGTTTTCAACATGATCTCACAGCCATGATCTCATAAAAAACAACCCACTGACCTACACAGTCCAGATCACAATGTTTTAGAGAAGTGGCAACATGATCTAAAATTGTTCACATGGCACTCTGTCACTGTCTAAGCTGTTTTTATTGTCCTGTTGTTGAGCACCACACCCATCCTACAAAACAGGATGTGATAAATCCCATTTTATGTGTGTCAAGCCAAGACTAACATTGGTTCAATTCCAAACCACATGAGCTCCTGGCTGAACCCGAATCTAAGTCTCTAGGCTTCCACCTGGTTTAAAAGATTGAAGATGGATGGTTTATCATCCCGACTTGTTAAGAACAGAACAAACCAAGATTCAGATGTAACACTAAGGAAACCATGACTGGTTTATTCATCTGCTCTAGCTAGCAGGAAGACCAACACAGCTTATTCATATTAATTCAAGATTTTCCTAACTCATTATTCTGTTTGAATATTGCCATTTTATCACAACACACCCAACAGTGCAGGTATGGGGAACCTGGGCCACAGATCCCATCATTCCTTGGTTCTGGACACTCACTAGGGCTGATGGGAGCTGTGGTCCAGCAACATCCAGAGGGCCACATGTTCCTCGATCCTGGTGCTGATCTTGTGATTTTAAAAGCAATACGTTAAACACAGACATGTGGCAAAGAAAGAAATATGACCAGGCACTGTCTCTAAAAGATGTTTAAAAATCAGAAATATATATATTTTTAAAGTGGCAAGGGAATGAACTTTCCATGGTTGCAAGTCCAGTGTCATCATTTTCAAGCTGGTCTGCTTTTCAAGAGCCACACTACTGAAATCCATGCCTGGCAGCCAACGTACAGATGAGCTGATAACAGCAAAGGCAGACAACTGCAGTCCTTTTCTTGGCAGGGACTGGAAAAAGGCTGTTCCCTGATCCAAGGACTGGATGAGAAGAGGTGAAGGAATATGCCCGTTCTTTGATCTCAGTCCCATTGGCAGGGAGCACAGAGAAAGAGTGAAAAAACAAGAGCGGGTAAAGACACTCATTGGGTGCAAGTCAGCCAGCAAAGCCTAAAGAGCTTTGCTCTGATGCTCAGCTGCATCCCAGCCGCAGTTGTGCCCCACATTCTAAAGAGCTCACTTTCAGTCATTTGTTTGAGGGTGTGAGTCTCCGGGAGCAAAGAAGAGGGTGATTTGATGCCGAAATCATTCCAATCTCCCGTCCAGGACAAAGGGTCGAGAGCCAAGGCGGAGGGTGGGAGGAGCTGGGCGTCAAAAGAGCAGGCGGGAGGAAGAAAGGACCTAATGAGGAACCAGATCTGGTTTGACACATCTTGGACAAAGACAGAAAGAGAGACCCAGGAAGGTTCTTTCCCAGCCCGGCATTTCTGTTGTGTTTAGTGTCCTTTTTTGTGTGTGGCTTCTCTGGCAATCTAACCACCATGTAAGGTGGAGATGAAAACCACATTATCTTGGTCTTGGAGTTGATAGTCCAGCTCCCCCTGATGAAAAGAAGGGAAAGGAGAGAGAGAAAGAGAGGATGTGATTTCTCTGTTTTCATAGGTAGTCACAGTAAAGTCAGTTCTCCAAATTCCAGCTTTTATGTGATCAAAACAGCTCAGAAGAGAGAGGTTTATTAACAAGATTTTTTCCCCCTGAGGGTTGCAAAAAGTCTTTTGGAGGGAAACACAAGAGGGACCTCAAAAACAGTCAAGAAAGACCAGAGCTTGGAGAAGTTACTCTTTTGGATTACAGTTGCTAGAAATCCCCCACAATACATGATCACCGGGGATATCTGGCAGTCCAAAAGAGCAACTTTTCCTAGTTCTGAGGAGCATATCAAGTGGACATACTGGGGCTGAGGTCTTCTGGCAGTCATAGTCCTTGCTTTATACAGTAACTTACTTTGAGGAGTCCTTGGCATATTATAAACCAAGTGACCAACTAGGGATGCTGGGAGTTATAGCACAACATATTTATGATCACCAAGCTAGAGAAGGTTGGCCAATACCATCTTCCTCCATTGTCTCCCCACAACCAGTCAGTTTTGCATCATTTACCTCCTTCCCTTCCATTTCACTCCACCCAAAAAATATCTGGGGAAGCAGTTATTCAAGCTAATTTCAGAAGAGAAATGCACAGTATGGTTGGTAAAAGAGAGCTACAAAAATAAGCAAACACAAAATGCTAGAAGACATACGAACCATCAGCTCCCAGTCAGAGTCATTGATAAGGACCAAGATTCCTGGCCGCCTGCAAGGAAAGAGAGGAGCTATTAGATGGACAGGGAGTCAGCACAGTGTATCAGTTTGAGTGCTGAACTAAGATTGGGAAACCAGGGTCTGAATCTCCTCTTAGTCATGGAAACCCACTGGGTGACCTCTGGCAAGTTACACATTCTCATCCTCACAAGAAAGCATAGGTAGCCTCCTCTCAATAAATATAGCCAAGAAAGTGCTGTCATAAATCAGAGTTAGCTCTTATTTATATAACAACAGCGGATAGGATCTCAATTCCAAACTTTCTTTTAATAAATCCTGCCATGAAAACTCAAGGAGAGGGTTGACATAAGTCAAAGTCAACCTGATGGCACACAACAATAACAAGCTGAACAGGATGGTAGGTTGTGGAAGGTACCACAGATAGGACAGGCTGGTTGCTACCCAGCTCCTGGCTGAAACTCTCCTGTGATGAAGAGTCCATTCCGACCCTGTGGACCTTTCATCCTATTGCCATCAACTTGAACTCTACAGATGTGTCTCCTAAAGCTCAGCCATAATTAATCCTTTAACTTAAGCTCA
Organism: Sceloporus undulatus; assembly: GCF_019175285.1. Classification (NCBI taxonomy): domain Eukaryota; kingdom Metazoa; phylum Chordata; class Lepidosauria; order Squamata; family Phrynosomatidae; genus Sceloporus; species Sceloporus undulatus. The sequence continues at coordinate 13,406,390 of NC_056528.1, read as the reverse complement.
TCAGATCCAGTGCTGCTTTGTCTGGCAGTAAAGAATAGCTCTTCACCCTCTTCTGTGTGACAACTTTCCAGATATTGTGGGACTGCAGCTCCCATATGCCACAACCAATAGTGATGAATGCTAAGAGCTGCAGTCTCATAACATCTGGTGGGATATATGATTCCCATTCCTGATTCTAGGCAGCACCTGTACCAGGACAGAGTACCTCAGAGATGTTCTGGATCAACTAAAACTACTCCTGCTACAAAGCTCGTGAACTTTGAAACAGCAGCAGCTTACAATCATATTCACCTTTTTTGCTGCCGCCTCACACAGCTGACTCATGTTCAGCTTGTTATCAACTACAAATCTCAAGAAATGACTGCTTCAGACCCCACAGCAGAGACTGATTTCACAGACCACACCAGTTGCTCACACTGCATCTTTCCAGCAATTCCATCACACTGATATAAAGACTAAAAAAGGTTCCCCCAGCCTTGTGCTTATTTTTAAAACAACTTCAGAGATTGAGGGTTACTAAAATCTGTGTTCAGTTCCAGCTTTCACACTTGGCACAATCCCAGAATGCACACAGCTTGTACAACACAACAAAATGTCGCAATGAGGAAGTGCTGCAGTGGAGGTTTCTGGGTGCTGCGTTCCATTCTCTCACCTCCTGGTCTACTGTTTCCCACCCAGAAAAACCTAAAACTAAAAGCCAGTCAGCCAGCATTCTCTGGCTACTGAGAACACTTAGTTTTTCTTCCAGTTTTTTCTTCACCCTACTAGTAAACATGTCTTGTCCTTTTATAAACCGTGGGGTTTCCTCAAGATTTCCCATACCTCCCTCTTGTATTGATGGGTGGCTTGGGCTGCATAAAAGCAACCAGACTCTCACATGAATACTGTCTTGTGCAGGGAAAGAGAGAGGCTCTCTTTGCAAGATGGCTCTGGGTCTAGCGCTATCAGCTTCTCAAAATAATCTAGCTCAGCCTCTGTAACTGAAATCTATGCCCTGCAGATGAAGCACATGCAAGTTTATGCGGCTACAGGCAGCAACTGCAGACCCTGTGGCTGAGTGGCAGTAAGCATCCAGGATCAACCCCAAGCCTTGGATCAGAGACAAGGGGATTCCCCCGCTTTGATTCCTGGCAGAGCCCTGGAACTGATGTTCACGCTGCCGTGGGGGGTGGCTGGTGGGGGGACCTGGTTGGCGTACACTCCTCTGGCTCACAAACACACACACGGGGTGATGACGAACGCGCAACGCCCCCTCCCTAACGCCACCCCCACCTCACCGCAGAGGAGGGCTCTGTGCTTCTGAAAGATTAAAGTTGGGGGTTTTTTAAAGGAAAGGTGGAATGAGGAGAAATACCAAGAGGGCTGTGCAACTCTGACTGTTCTCCAAACAGCTGACTCCATCTGAAGGCTGGCTGCATTAAGTCAGCAAGGAGAACTGTGGGACACAGAAGAAGCCATGTTCTACCAAGGATAGATAGGAGGTGGGTGGATCGGGGTTTAAGGAATTATGCACCACGGGGCTGGCTGGGTTTTTCCTTCCCTCTGCAGCCCCCAGCTATATATTTTGTTCGTCTGCCAGTCAAAAAGCTGCAAGATTGTCTGATTTTAACTGTGCATGAATAAAAAAAAGACAGGGAAAAGGGATAAGAGAGCAAACTCTGGTCCTGCAAACATGTCTGCTTTTTTCAGCCTTGGTTTCACAGGACAGAAGAACAACAAGGAAGCTAGACACAGCACATCTCTCTCTCTCTCTCTCTCTCAAAAAAGCCAAAACAGACTCACCAGTGTAACTACCACATTAAATTAGAAAAATGATTGCAAACTGCAAAATATACACACAAACACGCAGGGTGTGAGGAAGAGAGAGAGAGAGATCCTCTGAATTTATGTACCATGAGAAGGAGAGATTCTTTCTTTCTCACTGAATATAGGCAATTACCCAATGAAATTCAGTAGCAGCAGATTCAAGACAGTTTGTGGTGAGGTTTTACAATGCTTGCATAGGGTTTGATGAAACTACCATTGGATTCAATGGAACCTAGCTCTGAACAGAAATCCTCAGTAGTTACTCTTTGTCCACCCAGATAGGACCAGCCCCAGTCAACATGCAGAAGAAACATTCTTCTGCATACTGAGCAAATGAGCCAAAGGTTATTGTCTTCAGGGTCTGTTTACTTCCTTCCCACAATATCTGGGCAAGTGTTATACCTACACAGATTCTCCTTGTACAAACAACTCCGGTCTCTCTTTCAATAGGTTCTCTTTAATCCACACCAGCAAGTTCCGAATATCCCCTGAAAGAAAGAAAAAAAGCAAACAGAAAGGCTTCAGGTGTTTTTTTAAATTTTAGAGTCTACATTTATACATGTAGTTATATACTCTTTGGGGCTATAAGTACTATACGTCTGGGTTCTATAAGTCTGCCTCCCAAAATGGAAATCATAAAGAAGTATAGGCTGGTGAAAGAAAAATAAATTCTTGGATGAATTTTGGAAGAAGCTTTCAAATAATCTCCAACAGAAGGTTGAAAATATTTGTCTCTACTTATGCAAGGCTTACTTGACTTGTATTTGTTGTTGTTGTTACTGTTATTATTATTAATTATTTCACATACACATACAGTCATACCTTGGTATCTGAGGGGGATCTGTTCCAGAACTCCCCGCAGATACAAAAAAACATGGGACATTAAGTCCTGGTATACCTAATAGTGGCACAACGTGTACGCAGCTGCTAGTGTGGCTGTGTGCACGCACCACTATTGGCGACTACAGGGCTTGCCGTTCACGGATGCTTAAATCCACGGATAGCAAACTATATTGTCAGTTTTGACTTGGCTGAAATATGTTGAACTGCTCTTCCTTTTTTGTGGTGTAAGAACTTATCCTGATTCCTTGCATGATATTTCTGCCTCTGGTACCAAAAGTTCTGTTAAAGACATAAAGCCCATCATCAATCAACCCAACTTACATGCTACTGCTTTAGTGGTGTGGAGACCAGATGAGAGAGCTGCCTTAGGTCTCATACTGGGAGAAAGGTGGGATATAAATAAAATAACAAGACAGCTGTCTTGAAGTTGGAGCAGGTGCAAGGGGGACAGAGCAACCAAGAGAGTTAATTCCAAAAAGAATAAAGAAAAGGACCCAACCACCAGGAGACACCTCAAGATGGAAAGACAGACGCCATCATAAATAAAGATGTTGAGCTTGGTTACTAAGACGCTGGCACAGCAACATCGGGGAGGGGTCAGCTCTTGAACTGCTGGTGGACACCTTCCCCATGGGCTGCTGCTCACCCCCCACTTTGACCTTGCTCTCCCTTCCCCCTCCATCCCGCCCCACCCCAGAGGAGGAGATCATTTATCATACTGACCATGGCGCAACTCCAATTTGCTGAGGTCACTAACTGTGGCCAAGCGTCACCCCGCCTACATTCTCAGCCACTGGCCCGTAGTCATGACAAAGTATCCCCTCCCCAGCCGCTTTTGCTGAGCCTCTTCATTTATCCCCCAGCCCATCCCTTTGCTAGAATGGGGAGAGCATTTGTAACCTTCCCTTGACTGATAGATGACTTACTCTTCAAATCATGGGGGGGGGGGGACTGGAGGGGGCAAGGATAGAAGGATGGGAAGGTCTCACTCATGCCTCCAAATTCCCAACAGTGTGAAGACCCAGGTTATGGAAGGCTCACCAATAATAATAATAATAATAATAATAATAATAATAGATAATTTTGGAATAATCCCAGTTCTCCTCTGTATGTTGGCTTGGCTCCCAGGACAAATGCAACATACCTGGCTGGCAGAGATAGAAGGTTCCTTATCATGTCTGATTATTTGTCTATCTAACCAGTACTGTCTACTCTGAATTCCAGCAGCTATCCAGGGTTTCAGGAGGAAAAGAGCCTTCCCATCCTTTTAGTTCAGGGGTGTCCAATTTTGGGGTGGGCCAATTTTCACCCTTCTTCCCCTTCCCAGTAGCCTATGTTCAAAGTGACATCAATTTTCTGCTGGGGGCTTGGAGGCTCTGGGGATGACAATCGCTGTACTCAGGAGGTACTTTAAGAGCCACAGATGTGTGAGTCAGGGCCACTCACACCTAGTTTAGGTAGAGATACAAGGATCCAACCTGAGAAACCTGAGAAACTACTGTTTCCAACAAAATCAACAGCAAAGAGGCCAAGGGTAAGACCAGGGAAGTGTATGATTGTGTGTGTAAAGAGATGTGTATGTGTGTGAAGAGCAGAGATAGGGTGGTGGTGGAAGTAAGGCTGTGAACTCAGGTCCAAACACAACATACGGCATGCTCGGTTCACCCCTGGGAAGGGAAAAATGGTCAACCCCCACCAACAAGCAAGGTTTGGCATCTGTCACATTTATGGAAATGGCACATGCATGTTATGGTAATGAGGAGCAATCCTCTGGGACATGATATATTTCATATCTGCCTCCCTTTCTCCTCTATCCCCCACCCTGGAAGAGCCCAAGCAAAGATGCAAAGCTAACGGCAGAACCCTGGGAGGACAAAGCCCTTGCAGTGTCCAGAAGGACAACCAGCCCAGAACATGGAAATTCACTCACTGCAGACAATATTCCCTAACACGTTCCTTGGGGAGGGACAACAAGGCACAACAATAATATGTTTGGCAAAACAAAAGAACCCCGTCTTCCTTACTTAGTGGAGTAAAAAACAGCATTTATTAAATACTTTAAAATTATTATTTGAGGGCTAATTTTATATTACCTAAGCCATTTGGTTATAGATAATTGGAAACCACTCACCAAAACCCTCTCAATTATGTGCAAATATACAAACTACCCTCCAACTTTTTGTATTCTCCAAAATACTGTCTTTTCACTCCATTTTTTCCCTTGAAAATGGTGCCAGAAAGTGATGCAGCATCACTCTGGCCTCCATTTTAAAGAACAGAGGCAAAACAAGGTATTTTAGTGCCCTGCCAGAGTGGGACAGCAACTGGAAACTTGGCCCCTGGGCTATACACAGCTACCCATCCTGACACAGAGCCAGCAAGTATTCAACCAGTGTTTACGCTTTCATGAGACCAATCCTGGGTGCAGATCCTACCTTCCTAAAAATCTCAAGCTTTGTTTCTTCTTCACTTCAAGTTTCTAGGGCTGTAATTCTATATTCACTTATCTGGTAGTAAAAGCTAATGGGACTTATTTCTAAGTAGACATGCATAGGGCTGCATGAAACAAAAGAAAGAATCCATAGTTCTTTTTCCTATTTAATCCTGGGCCCTTTCCCACTACTACAATTCTAGCACTATGATTCCATTTTAACTGCCAAGGCAACATCCAACAGAATCCTGGGATTTGTAGTTTGGTTAGGCACTAACACTTTCTGTCTGAAAACACTCCCTCCCTATACTGCAAATCCCAGGATTCCATAGGATTTTGCCGTGACAGGTAAAGTGAAACCGTAGCACTATAACTGTGTGAAAGGACCCACTGTGAAGTAGGCAAGGCTGAGAGAAGAGCGACTGGTCCAAGGTAATCTATCTGATTTTGGAACTCAGAATCTGGATCTACCCAAGTCCTATCCCCCCAAAACCCAGCCAATTTAATCTTGAAGTGCTGGAGTTAAGTGCTGTTTAGGAATTATTGATTTAAATAATATTTTACTTGATTTGGAGGTACAGAAGGGGATTCTTCCAATCTTGTTTGTTCTGCGATTAGGTGTTCCAATCTTAAGAAGCAGCTCTGCCACAGCCAGTCCCAAAGTTGTGAGACTCGTGGTGAACCCAAAAGTGCTCAAAATACCCCCCACCTGACCACCACAGTGTCACCAAACTTCTCTCAGCTTCTGACTTGAAAGGCAAAATTTGGCAGGGGGCAGAGAGAAAGGCCAGTGAGACCATTGGCAAGGGAGGGGGGAGCGGTGGTGGAAGAGATTTACAAGTGAAAGGGGTTAAGAATGGAGCAGTTTGTGGGATAAAGAGTCCGCAGAAGGGGCTTTACAGATGTGTGGAGGGACAGAGAGGGGGGAGGCTCATTGTTTAATTAAGCAGAAAGTGGCTCTTTTGAAAAGCAATTTTGCACAGGAGCCGGGAGGAGGGAAGGGAGAGCTCAGTAAACAGTCCCTGCCAGGGAGGGCAGGAGAGGAGAAAGGAACAGCTGGCACCATGAACCGTGTGAACCAAACGCTGCTGCTGTTGCTGCTGCTGCTGAGGGGTTTAAAGGGCTGCGGACGGACCTCCTGCGCCCTCCCTCTCCATCCATCCATCCTTACCCTGGCAACCTTTCTGCCACCAACTTTGGAGCAATGGGATCATTATAACCAGAAATAGCATCAAAAGACAGAAATGGTTATCCTTATATAGGTAGAACAAATGGCTAAATCTGGGAACAGGAAGCGACTCAGCCTTCCTTGCTAGTAACAGTTGTTCTTACGGCTATTTCTTCATTAATGTCCCTCCGTTTTCCCCAATACTTGGACTCCAGGTGGCTTACAAACACTAAAACAAATGTGATCAAAAGCACCTACAAAAACATAAACATGCTTTCTAAAATGGCATCTAATTGTCTAGGGAATAAAACCCATTATGAACCTTTTTTTGTTCAATGATGCCACACTTTGCCCTCTTTTCGCAAGAACAATCATCCTCCAAATACTCACAAGGTTCAGGCTGGCTGGGCAGAGTCACCTGATGCTTTTTGATCCCATCGAACAGGAGTTCCGCTCCACCTCTGAAAGGCAAGACCAAACAGACACATACATGAATCATCATCCCACAAGAGAATTCATAGAAACACTAATATTTTAATTCTGAGAATACAGTAAAAAGTTCCACTGAGATCAGTTCTTTACCTTGGAGGGATACAAGGTCCTCTAGATGCCATAGGACCACAACTCCCTCAGCCCTATCCAGCATAGCCAAGGGTCAGGGATGATGGGAGTTGCAGCCCAACACAGAGCCTGAACTGCTACTTTTTAGAAGTAATTCCTTTCTTTTATTGAGTACAGTGACTGAAGAAGTAACCGGTATAATGTTAGAAAAGCAACTTATTGTTTTGATCACTGCATCGGGGGCCCAGTGAGGAGAAAAATGATTTTAAAATACTTTTAATACATAAACCAATGAACTCATTAACAGTTCAGGCCTGGCCGACCATCATCTAAAGATACGCAGATGTACTCAGAACTTGGAAAAAATACTTTTTTGGACTACAGCTCCCAGAATCCCCCAGCCAGCATAGCAAGGAGGTGACATTCAAGCATTGCATTCCAGGGGTACAAGCCTCAAAATAGGGTTCAACTATGACTTTGTTGGCGCCTGGGCTTTTGGCATCAATATTTCCTTGGCAATCACTACATTAGGCATGGGAGTGAATATCGAAATATATCATTGCAGAAATATTAACCCAAGGCCTAGTCCTTTTCAAATCCGCTTACGTGAGGCAAGTGTTTTGGCCGTACTCTGGGGAAGGGGACAACGGCGTCTTTGTAACGCAGCCTCCAATGCTAACTACTTCTACCCAGTTACTGTCCCCAAAGATTGCTCTGTTGGGGCTGCCCTGCTCACAGAAAACACTGTTATCTGAAAACTGAAGTCGCAGTTATTAATTTGAGACAGATCTGGAGATTCATGTAGGAGAACAAACCCTAGCCATGACAGGAGAGAGGCCCCTTTCTGCCTGCTGTGAAAACAAGCCCATACTTTGTGCTTCCCAGAGATCCTGCGATGGTAGATAAGGTCCTTTCTGTAACACGCTGAGCTGGGGGGAAACTCAGCTGCAATGCTAATGCATAGAGCAACCATTTAAGCATTTCCAAGAAAAGAGATGGTAGCGGGGAAGGGGGAGGAGAGGACCAAACATGTGCTGCTTTGCTGAGTCTCAGTAGCTACCCAGTTATCACTAAGAGGTAGCGCTAAAGCCACCTTCCCTGACTGGGTGCCCTCTACAACTGTTGGACTGCAATGCCCATGGCTCCCAGTCCTCGTGGCTGTTGGGGACTATAATCCCCAAGAGGCAAAGACTTTCTTGTTTAAACAGGCCTTCAACCTTGGATGAGCCAAAGTGGAGTGATGTGCAGCTGGGTGCGCTCTTGTTTTGTTTTATCTGTTTAAATTGCTTTCATTTTTAATATTTCCAAAATACTGTTTTCATGGAATGTCTGCTTTAATGCTATTTTAAAACATCTGCACCCATAGTGTTTATTTTTGTTAAAATGTACTGTGTATTGTAAGCTGTTTTGAGTCCTATTCCGGGGGAAAGTAGGATACAAATCAAATAAATAAGTTATCCAACGCATCTGGAGGGAAGGGGAAAGCTATGTTAGGCAACTGTAGGACAGATGGAGGATGGGTTTAAATAGAAGACAGCCTGATGAGGTTTTCAAAAAAGGCTTCAACCAGAACAAGCTGGAAATTTGGGTTATTCATATATTACCTCACAACTAAATGTCTGTAGAGCTGGGCATGAAGTAAAAACAGGGTGACAGTTAAATACATCAAAACATATCTTCTAAGTATAGGGTGAACCCTAAGACAAAAATAAAAGTGATAATGAAGATTTAATGGAAGGTGGGCAATCTGTGTCTCACTATAGGCAATAGCAGGGGATCATGTGAGCTACCGTTCAAAAACTACATGATGGGTAACAAGTTGTCCACTGTATACTTAGTGGAAAGACATCTTTTGGCCCTGGGCTGGACCAAGGGAAAAGCAGATAGGGGCATGTTGCTCTCTCTCTCACTCTCCATATAGACGTCCATAAGTGCAGACATCCATAGTCTCACTCTCTCCCACACAAACAATAATGTTTTCATTACTAGATTTCAATAATAAAATTTCCCCCCCAAAAAGACTTTGGAAGGCACCTTTGAATGCTAAAGCTAGGTATTTGGAGAAAAAGTTCAGTCATGACGCACACAAAAAATAGCACTGCATGTTCTTAAAGCCATATTTTATTATTCTGGTATTGACTACGAAATAAAACCAGTTCTTAGGACAAGGGCTGGCTCTTTTTGGGTAAGTATTTTACACAAGGCCTGAGCTTTCCTACTCTCACAATCTCCTTCTTGAACAGCATTTGCTTTAAGCATTGCCAATTCTTGGACGGAAAGAAAGACTTCTCAGTAGACTATAACTGATTGAGACCATCTTAATGTAACAATCTCTTTTTCTTTCATCCTGGCTTGTGACATGTTCATATAAACACCAATGTCCCAATTTCATATCCATTCATTAACTCTGAAGCTTCATCTTCTTCCGGGTCTTTAAAGTATCTTTGGAGGCATCAGAGAAAACCTGACTTAGTTCCCAATTGCTTTGCACCCCTGTCTAGCCTCACTGAACTGGATAAGAAGCAATAAACATTATATATGCAAGAAATGCTATCATGAAATCTTAAAATGACAGGCCACTCACCACAAGAACACCAAACTCTAAAGAAAGAGGGAGCAAAGGGCAGTTGCTTTGGAGCTTTGCCATCCTACGATATGGAAGCATTACAGACCAGGTAGTTTTCTTTGCACACATTTATGGAAGAGGTTGGCAAAGAGTGGTCTTCCAGATATTTCTGGCCAACAATTCTCCTCAGCCCTAGGTTGCAGTACAATAACATCTGGAGTTATTTAGGCTCAGTGTGGTGTAATAGCTTGGGTGCTGGACAAGGACTCTGGAGACCAGAGTTCAAATCCCCGTTCAGTCATGGAAACCCACTGGGTAACCCTAGATAAGTCACACTCTCTCAGCTTTGGAAAGAGGCACTGGCAAAACCCTTCTGAAGAAATCTCACCAAGAAAACCCTGTGATAGGCTTGCCTTAGAGTTGTCATAAATCAGAAATAACTTGAAGGCACACAACAACAACAAACAGCTGGAGTGCGACAGTTGCCAAGGCTCAGATGATCAGGAAGGTATTGAGAGTGACAGAATGGAACAGAAACAACCTTGCCTCTCCCCAACTTTAAATGCAATGGAAGCAAGTGATCCACTCTGTTTTTGGTGGTGGTTTTGTTGTGTGCCTTCAAGCAGTTTCAGACTTATGGCGCAACCCTAAGGCGACCTTATCATGGAGTTTTCTTGACACCTCTTTTATAAATCACCAGCTTTCCATGAGACTCTTTAGAAAACATGTAAAGAAATGCCTTCTCTCATGGGACGACTTACCTATTAGAAACTGACAGGAGGGAGATGGCAAAGAGAAGAACCAGGGAAGGGGGTGAAATAGGCAAGTATTTTGTATTAGAAATACAGAAGAACTTTCTATCGAGTGCCCTTCAAATAGTGTTTTTTCCTCAGTCTCTTGGAATGGTTAGGGGAGGCATAGGGCAATGTTTCATTATATATATAGAGAGAGAGACACACACACACATAAAATACTCTCTCAGCCTCAGGGGAAATGTAATGGCAAACCTCCTCAGGACAAATCTTGCCAAGAAAACCTCAGGATAGAGTTGCCATAAGTCAGAAATGACTTGAAGGCACACAATGACATCAACAATAAATGTCCAAGTTTAAAACATGAGGACCAGCCTGGGAGAGTGGTTTGGGTGCTGGGCTGACTCTGGAGACCAGGGTTTGAATCACCGCTCGGCCATGAAAAGCAACTGGGTGACCTTGGGCAAGTTACACTCTCTCAGCCTCAGAGAAAGGCAATGGCAAACCTCCTCTGAAGGAATCTTGCCAAGAAAACCCCATGATAGGGTCGCCTTTGGGTCACCATGAGCCAGAAATGACTTGCAGGCAAGGAAATCCCATTACATCCCCAGTCAGCCATGGAAACCTATTCGACTTGGGCAAGAAGTCACACTCTCTCAGCCTCAGAGAAAGGCGACAGCAAACCTCCTCCAAACAAACCTTGCCAAAAAAACCAACCCTCCCGCTCAGTGATGCAGATCATCCTTTGCTTGCCTGTGTCTAAGAAGGGCCGACTGTACTGTAGTTTGATTATTGTATTTTAGATAAGGGATAAGGGAGGGAATTTTAGTCTGTATGTATTATGTGTTTGTTATGTAATTTAAATGAAAAAAATCATCATCATCATCATCATTATTATTAATATAAAATATGTTTTATTCTTTTACTAACTTTCTGTTTTAATACTGTAATAATTTAATTCCTTTTTAATGAACTTTAAAAAATGTTTTTTTAATGTTTTTAATGTCGTGAAAGAGCGGGATACAAATAAATATAATAATAATAATAATAATAATAATAATAATAGGGTTGCCTTAAATCAGAAACGCCTTGAAGGCAAAGAAATCCCATTATATCTCCACTCAGCCATTGAAACCCATTGGGCTCTTGGGCAAGTCACACTCTCTCAGCCTCAGAGGAAGGCAAACGGTAACAAACCCTGCCAAGGAAACTGAAACAGGGTCACCATAAGTCAGAAAAGGCTTGATATTTGTGGATTTGATTATTCACAGATTTGATCAATATGTTCTCTCTAGGAATCTCTAGGTCCTCCAGTGCAACTCTATGGCCAACCTTAACCAAAAGTTGCCCTGAAAGACCTAGAGATTCCTAGAGAGGCCAGTCTGCTAGGCATTTGAAGCTCCTCCAGTGCAACTCTATGGTCAATGCCTGGCAGACGTTGGCCACAGAGCTGCCCTGGAGGACCTAGAGATTCCTAGAGAGGTGTCCTCCTCTCAGGTAAAAGCATGGGGTTTTCCCATATCCACAGCGGTGGTCTTGTGCCCCTAACATTAGCGAAGATGGAGGGACGATGTACAATTCAAAATACCCCTCAAAGAAGCCTCCCAGCTTCGCCTTGAGCCCCCATTTCCCCCCCTTTTCTCCCCTTTTAGGCCCCCCAACTGCCCCCAAAGGAGCCCTCCGCTCCACAGCCGCCCCTTCCCCCATTGAAAGCCCCTTCCCCGAATTAAAAACCCCCACTTTTTGGTTTAAATGGCGCCTTTCTCACCCAAACTCCAGCTGAAGCGACACGGGCGCCGCCATTTTGACTAAGGGCACGGCTCTGCCCACACCGGAAGTGCCCTCCTTTCAACTTCCGGTTGGGGTGAGGCCGCGTTGCCTGGCAACGCTTACAAAGTCGTGTTGGGCCTACTGTGCAGCTCGAAGCCTTTGTGTAGATTTAGCCTTTAGGCACAGGCTCTCAGCCTCAAAAGCTCAAGTCAAAACAAAACAAAAACCCCATGATTGGCTTAAGTGGAAAACGAGTTCAAAGACACAAGCTTGGCATGATCCGCACTGTAGAAATAATCCAGTTTGAAACTATGGAATCCTGGGATTTGTAGTTTGTTCTGCCACCAAAGCTCTGTAGTTAAACATCTCACAAAACTAAAAATACCCAGAATTCCATTGCATTGAGCCATGACAGTTAAACGGGTCAAACTGGATTATTTCTGCATTGCGGATGCAACCCAAGGTCTAAAACACACGGCAGAAATGATCCGGTTTGAGACTGCTTTAATTGCCCTGGCTCAATGCTAGGGAATCCTGGGAACTGTAGTTTTGTGAGCCATTGGGACTTCTGTCGAAGAGCTCCCACAATAAACTACAATTCCCAGGACTCCCTAGCACTGACTCACAGCAGTTAAAGTGGTCTCAAACTGGATTATTTCTGCCATATGTTTTGGACCCAAATGATACTAGGATTAAGGACCACATTACTTTTTAGCTATTTGATTTTTTACTAGCTCCAGATCCATTTCTGAGCACAATTTAAGATGCTAGTCGCTGTCCCTAAAAAATCTCAAGCAAATATGGTTAGGATTGCATTGTAAATGCTCCACAGCATTGTCACCTTTTTATTTTTTTAAAGCAAAGTGTTGCAGCCCATTTACTAACACTACTTCTGCCACCTTGAGTCCCTGTACCGGGAGGATATTATTATTATTATTATTATTATTATTATTATTATTAACACGATTATTGAATTATTCATTGGACAGAAAAATAGATACGCATCTTTTAACACCTTTCCCTGATGAAGAAGCCAGTGGAGCTTCCAAAGCTTGCAACTCGTATAATGTGCATTTTGTTTGGTCCAAGAAAGGTGCCATTGCTTTGTGGACTTTGGATGATGCTCTACTTCACTATATGGCCAATACTGGATATGTTAACATATGTGTTTCATCTTCAGGAGGGGACTAAGCTGTTGCACGAATATGAGACTAAGGACCCAATTATTTTCCAATCAAGCATTCAGAAATAGCCACAAACAGCTGTCTGCCTGCCCCGACGGAGGCAAGTCAAGCTTCTGAGGGTGTAATAATGGTCCGGGATGATGGCAAACATTGGAGCCATTGCAGCCACCATGACAATGGGAGGAAGGAGGGGGAATCTTCTCAGCTTCTGGGGCTTTGTTTGATTTCTCCAGTCTCAGTTTCGAATTCCTTTTTGCATTGGGGATGATGGAGAAGGGAGAGCAATGTTGTGGGGGAAGGGGAAGGGAGGTCAGGGGGAGTTAAAGCCTTTTCTATCCCATTCATGTGGTAATGGGGTGTCAAGCAGAGATCAGTAAGGTGGAGGCCAGGCCTCTGAGCTTGGGTTAAACTGCTGCTCAAAGAAAGAAGGGACCCAACCGACAGAGAAGGCTGTATGTCATTATGGCCCATCCTCTCCTGCAAGGCACTCTTCTGTTTGACCTGGGGAGGAAGGCGAAAGGAGGGAGGCAACGCTGTGCCCCCCCCCCAATTCACAGGCTCCCTTGAAAGCCTCCAAACAAAGCCGGGAGGGTGTTCAAACAATGCCAGACCCCCGTCTCGGTCTTCAATAGGGGCCTCTAAACAGGCGTTTAACCTCCAGAATGGCTGAAAGTGATCCTCAAAAGCAGCTTGGCCTCTTATTATGGCTGAATCAGAGGCCACTTGGATGGTTCCTCTCCGCCAGGGAACAGGCCGCGGTTGCCCTCGCCGTGGCCCGCATTCCCTTCTGGTTATATTGCGAATCAATGGTTGACGGGACAGGGCCGAGCAAAGGGTGGCCAGGGTCCTTCCGGCTCAAAAAACATCCCATGGTAAAAACAGGAACCCTGAAAAAGGAGGAAAGAAAAAGGGGGAGAAAGAGGAAGAAGGTCTTCCGGTTTGAACTGAAATACGGCTCACAAAAGCATCCAAAACCTCAGAGATTTCAAACACCTGTCGCCATCCCTAGCATTTCAGGGCAAGGGAATAGCCATAAGAGGACTTGGTTGCTAAAAGATGGAGCATGCAAGGTTCTAGAAACCGAAAATGTGATTTGTAGTAAAATATCGCTCCCATTTTAATTCTCCCTTGCTTATGGGGGTTGGGCGTGTTGGACTGACCTTTGGCTTTTTGGAGAGTCAGTGTTGGACTGACTTTTTATCACAGTATGTTAGATGCATGGATAAGAGTTCACTTGGCTTTCTCCAGCTGCTTCCTGGAAATCTCCAAATATTGCCCCTTGGCTCTTGTATGGACAAGAAGGCACCTTTGTGGACATGGAGTCAGAAAGCCAGTGTCAGATTTTGTTCTTCCATATTCACACTAAAATAACTGCAGATATCTAAATAGATTTGCTGCTTCAGGAGCGGTCCCATAACAAGATATTACCAAATTAAATGAGCAGCAAAGAAGTCATGTTTATTGTTCCAGCTGGATAGACAACTAGCCAGAGAAAAAGCCCATTCTTCTGTGATACTCCATTTTATTCCCCTTCCCAACTTGTGTTTGGCCATCGTTGGACAAAGAGTCCTTATTTTCCTCTGTGAAATATTAGAAATATACAGATATGGTACAGGAGCGTTGCTATTCTTGGGTCTCCCTTCCATTTCAGGTCAGATCTTTCAAGATGCCACCATTAGTAACTGCAGTGTTAAGAGCCAAATGAAGGACACAACTTTCAAAGCATTAACATCGAGAGGTTAAAAATCAAACCAGCAAGCAAAAATCGAAATCTTCTTTTATTAGACACGAAGATTCCATTTTCATCCCTAGCTCCAGCACAGGAATTACAAGCTATTACATCTGGACATAACAGAAAATGTTGTGTGATGTTAATGAGAAAGCGTCGAGAGGCAAACGGACAATTCACGCTCCCCATCCCCTGCCCCAGCGTTTGGAAAAAGGCGACGATTCATTGGCAAGAGCTGAAAATACACCTTCTCTTCTTCCTCCAGATACGGACACAGACATGGAGACACCACTTGATAGCACCGCGTTCCCTGAGTAGATGTTGAAACAGCATCGCTTACAAATAAAAGACCAACACCCTCCCCACCCCATCATATACACACAGAAGGAAAACAACAGATGTAAACTGGCACTGGAAGGGAAGGGAAGTGTCACAAATGAGACACCCGACGTTGTAAAGTGCCAAGGGGCAAAACGGCCTCTCACTGCTCAGACCTACTCAGAGTAAGAGGCCAGATATTAAGGGAGGCTTAATATACAGGTGGTCCTCTGTATCCACAGATTCTTTATCCACTGATTCAACCATATACAGCTTGAAAATATTAAAATGCATATCAGTTCCAAAAAGAATACCTTGATTTTGCCATTTTATATAAGACATGCCATTATACTACACCATCATATCTAATGGGACTGGAGTATCCACAGATTTTGGTATCCATGGGGGAACCTGAACCAAACCCCAGCAGATAGCAAGGGTCCACTGTATAAGCCTCCTTAACCATGGTTCAGTGGGATGAGGGCCATGGCAAGGACCTTGCCCCATACTGGATTTGGCAATCCTTCCTAGAACAGCGGGAGAGAGAGCAGCCTACAAAGTCAGTTTTCTGGAAGGCAATATTGCACAGTCTTTGTTCAGTTTTGGACTGTTGTAATGTCTTTCTGGGTCTTTGAACCAAGACAAAGAGGTAGGGATCATGTCGCCCTTCAGTTGTTGCAAGAACTGCTGCTCCCAGCATCTCTGGTCATTGGTTCTGCTGTCCAGGGGCTGCTGGGATTTCCACTCCAACAACATCTGGGGAGCTGCACGATCTCCCTGCCTCGTTTCAAAAGAAGTGCCAAGCTATGGGTCAAGAATCCTAGAGGTCAATGAAACAGAGGATGCTACAGGTCACTGTGAAACATACAGGGCTGAGGGGGACAAATCACTGGGGTACATGCTTTGGGGGGAGCCCAGACATTTGGGAGCCATATTGAAATGAAAAATGAAACCATATTTTACAAAGTAAACTTTAGTTTCTCGAGAAACCAGAGCATGGCTATAATGTCTGCTACTAAATTTAGGAAGCAGAGATGGATTGTGCGTCTTGCCCCAGAGCCAACACGAGCTGTCAGCTGCTCTGGGGACACACAAACATCATGGGAAACTGGGAAAAACTCAGTTAACTGATGGCTGAGGTGGTGGTGGGAGAGCAAATATCCTCATGTTGTCCTGTATTTTAAAAATTATAAACTGCTGATATACAGGTGTGAGTTGTTTGTATCAGTGCCACACAATACTGCTCTCACAGACGAGCCACCATCGCATCTGCAGAACTACCTGACAGCACCAGAGTCATTTGCACTAGAGAGAAAAATGTGCATGCTCATGCACACATGCTCCACATCATGGTGCATCATCCAGGATTCAGGTTGTAGTGAAGACACAGCATTAGGGGGGCAAGGAAGGGGGATTAGCTTCATCTTTGCATTCCTAGCAAGCCACCTGCTGTTAAACATGCACAACAACACACAATCTCGGATGGAGGAGGCAAAAAACCACACATCGCTGGCGGATTGTCTAATGCAGAGTTTGACAGAGTGTGGTTTTTCACACTCAAAAGGGTGGCATTCCCTTCTCAAAGGCAGTGAAGGTGATAACAAGGGGAGGGGGGTCTGCCTAGGACAACCTTATCCAAGCTTTAGGACCTGACACAGAGACAGAGAGAGAAAGAGGGGTCCTTGGTGTGCTTTAAAGTCTCCAAAAGAGCCATGCCAAGGAAGTCCAGAGATTTTGTCCTGGATATAGCAACCAAGGATGGCTGTGGTCCATGGAGGACAGAGATACCAAATGACGTGGGGATGGAGGTCAAGACATGGAAACGTGGCATGGAGGGCAAGTAAGAGCTCACAAGCCACACATTCAGTAGCCACTGGCCATAAGCTTTGGTACCTTTGTCTTAATTTTTCTTTCCCTATAATAGATGTCTCCCAAAGGAGGAAAAACTGAGATGTCATCTTAGACCAATTTGTGCTGGGGAGACATGGAGGGAAGGCTAAGGGCACCCAAGGCCCTGAGACTTCATAGCCAAAACCTAGGGATTGTGCCACAGGAGGGTGGGAACTGGTAATGTATTAAACGTGATACATTAACCATCAAATATAGTTGCTCACAGCATGTCATTCAAATAAAGAACAAACATCAAATATGAGACACAAGAAGCGGGTGAGGAGACGATGTCTCTGGAGAGTCTGCAGAAGCCACTCTTAAGCAGCCTGCAATAACAGTCAAAAGTACATTGTTTTTTTAACACATTCTTTAAAGGGCAGTGCTTTTACCCCAAGATTTTGTCTATTCGGAGACCCATGGCTCAAGAGAAACACTACATAGTCCAGCTATAATGATAGCCATGTGGCAGGTAGGTGGGGAAGGCAGGATGAAAGTTTGGAGAGATGCACAAACCCCACTGGATCCCTTCTTTCTCCTCTTGCTTTTTTTAAGACATAAGATAGCTCCTGCAATTCATTTCCTTGCCTAAAGGAAGACACAGGATCATAGCATTAATGGTGCTTCCAGTGCTGTACCCTGTTCCAACATGGTGCTTCACACCCAGAGATGCCTTTCAACCTGCCTTACCTTATCTTGAGCAGAGACTATGCTTTGTACAGTAAGCTATTAAGCTGAGCACAAGACCAGTCTGAGCATTTCGCACTCAGGACAAAGAACGCCGTTGCCACCGTACTCCTAACTTTGGCTCTGTCCCCACACATATATAATACTGTCAGCCCACATGTGCCATACACCAAAATCTGCTCCGATTAAGAAGAGGATGTGCTAATGTGAACCTGTGCGCATACACACTCTGTGCATGTAGTTTAGAGCAAGTCATATGGGTAGACCATATGCCATCGTCTGTATCAAGTTGTCAAGGCAGAAGTTGACTTCCAGCTCAGTTTCTGTCAAAAAAACAGGCCTTTTCGGGGCCAAAAACGACAGAGAGAAGACCAAAAAATGTGGCTCCTTCACAACACTGAGGGTCAAAATTGCAGGGGGGGGGGGTTGCAGTGGAAGTTGCAGAGAGCCAAGCACTGTACATAGCCTTAAATCTTTGCTCTTACAAATTATATCAGAGCAAAATTTACCCCCCGAAAGAACCCCAAAATAGGATATATGCACAGGTCATCCCCGTTTTCCCCTCCTACAAACCCAGGAGACACAACTAGGAACACTTTAGAAAAACAGATTGAGTTTTCCAAGGAATGGAATTGCTGAGCTTACAAAAGGAAGAGCTGGTCATCAGTGCGATTCGCTTCTCTCTCATATATATATATATATATATATATATGGAATATCTGTTGGGCTCCTTTAAAAATATACCCATCTCCACTCTCCCTGTAAAAGAAGAGGGACGAAGACATGAAGCATTATGTATAAGAAAGAATATGAGTTGCTCCCAGTGAAGACAACGGTCCACAAGGAAGAAACACAGCCAAGCTTGTGCCACAAACGGAATTACAAGCTTGCAGCAAATTCTTTTTGCTCTCTTTTCTCTTTAAAAACAACAACACCTTGCAATAAATTATGACAATGAAACGTAAACACACACGAACACAAAGAAATGTCCAGTTATGAAAAGTTAAACAAAACAAAACAAAAAAAGAATTGTTTCCCTGGAATAAAAAGTTGAGTCCCGGCGAATCCCTCTCCCGGCCAATTGCCACCAGACCTCCCCACCTGCTCAGCAAAGTAGTGATAGAGGTTTAGCAGCCAAAAAGGAGGAGACAAGACTTCCCCCCCCCAAAAAAAAGTAGGAGGCACAACTTTTTTTCCCTTCTGGAACAAGACCCCACATTGGCGGATAATGCGAATTTGATCAGCGAGGGAAGAAAGCACCATGACCCCTCCTAGAGGTGTTACAGAGCATCGCAAACCCATCGGTCTCCTTGTTTTAGGAATCAAAAGGATGAGGAGGGAAAGCAAGGGCAACCCCCCCTCAAAACCCAACCCTTTAAATTTTGGCAAAATAACATAGCATGTCTCTCCTCTGTCAACCTTGCGAGGAGGCGGCCAGTCCCGTTTCCACGAAATAGAAAACAAAGCCAACACGTTTCTATGCTTTGGTATGCAAAAGAAACACAACCCCGCAGGCCCTTGGTAAAACTGGATTAAAATGAAAACAAGTGGGTGCACGCAGCCCCTCGTTTGCTGTGCCTTTTTTTGATCGACATCACAACCGCCTCCGGCTTTCTCTCTTCCTATCATAAACCCCAGTCTGCACCCCGCAAAGCAGGTACTGGTCGCCACAAGTTGGCCGGACATCCTATTACAACTTGGCTTGTCCAGACTGGATCCTCTTGAAGGCTTCCTTGTCCAGAGGCAAGTACCGGCACTGCCTCGGCTCCAGAAAATACAGCCTGTCCTTCACCACGCTGGGGTCGTATCCCTCTTTGCGCAGGTCCATTTTCTGGAACTTGAAAGTGCCTGGTTGGCATTGGCGTAGGAAGAGAAAAGAAAGACCAGTGAGGATTTCATTCTCCATCCCCTATTGGCATACGTGGCAAAATAAAGGCATTAACCGCTCCCAATTTCTAGCATTGCAAAGAGGGAGACAACGATAATCATTCACATCTAGAACTATTCTGTTTGCAGTGTCCATATTCCCTGGGTCACTTTGCCTCCTGCTTTTCTTTGGATGCCTAAACTTCTAAATGCTCAATGGAAGATTTAAGTTACTGCAAGGCTATAAAGGAAAACCTAACTAGGAAGGGAGAATTCTTTATTTCTGGGGCAATGCCCTCCTTTTGTCACCTCCATAACTGTATACCTAGCCCTCATTCTTGGTAGTCAAAAAAGCATTTTGAAACATGGTAGACCACCTTGGAGAAAGGCGGGATATAAATTAAGTCAGTAATAACAATGCAAAATAAAATAATTTCTCTGGCTTAAGGACTACGTAACTCGGAGTGCAACTTGCCACCTTGGCTCCAGCATCAAATAGTCTTGGATCAGTTCTACGTTAACTAAAAGTGGAAATGTCAGGCTTCGAGAGTGAGTTAATTTTTCCAACCACAATCCAGACTTTTGCAAAAAAAACCCAACCCCTTCTTTTCTATACATTGTGTTATCTTTACCTTTGATGCTGTTGGGGCCTCTGAGAAACGTTGAAGAATGTTTTTAATTAAAACTAAAATAAAAGGTTTGAAGAAGTATTTTAAAGGGACCCACTTGTTTTGTTCACTTCTGAAAGCAACCGTAGGAAAATGGGCCGTGCGTACGCAGGAAGTGCTTTTTTCATTTCCTCAGCAAAGTGATCCAAGTCACAGGAATTGTCTGGGTCAACGATGGCTGCCATTCCAGCCTTGCCTTCAGTGCCTGCAACACAAAATGACACGTTTGGGTTTTTGCATCCTTGTCTGAGATAAAGTGCACACCTGAAACCTGGCGAGGCAAGACACCCCTTCCCCAAACTAAACATACTCAGCTCATTGGCTGTTGCTGTTGTTGCCTTCATGTCATTTCCAACTTATTATGGCAACCCTATCATGGGGCTTTCTTGGCAAGATTTGTTCAGAGGTTTGCCATTGCCTTCTCCTGAGGCTGAGAGTATGTGACTTGCCCAAATTCACCCAATGGGTTTCATAGTCAAGTGAGCAATCAAACCCTGGTCTCTAGAATCATAGCTCAAAACTGAAACCACTAAATCACACCTAACTCTCTACTCGTACTTGCTCTGAGATTCTCGGTCTGCTGCTAGAGTATGGGTTGTCTGTATGTGTGTGTTGTGTGCCTTGAAGTCATTTCTGATCTATGTCAGCCCTAAGGGATTTTCTTGGCAAGTTTCTCCAGAGTGGGTTTGCCATTGGCATCCCTTAAGGCTGAGAAAATGTGACTTGCCCAAAGTCACCCAGTGGGTTGCATGGCCAAGCAAGGAACTGAAACCTGGACTCCAGAGTCATAGTCCAATGCTCAAACCACTAGCCCATGCTGGGTCCCTAGAGTATGGTATATCTATTTCTATACATGTATTAAAAAATAGAGAAGAATAGGGGCTATAATCCTTCCTCCCATTACCTGGAACGTCTACGCCATAGACGACAACGTCAGTCATATTGAGGAGGCGACTGAGTGTACCCTCGACTTCCGTTGTGGAGACATTCTCTCCTTTCCAGCGGAAAGTGTCTCCCGTTCGGTCTCGGAAGTACATGTAGCCCAATTCATCCATGACCAGCACATCCCCTGAAAGAAAACGGAGAGGAAAAGAGGACCTTATTACAGTCCATGCCTTTGTCACTTGGAGTCGTCTTACTAGAGCAATCAACTAGCTGTGGATCGCAAACCACTTTGAAAGATAACTTTAAAAAGAGCTTTCTGATTCTCTCCTCTTCTCCAAGTAAGGTGCAAAGAAATGTTAGCCCTTCACAGAGCTTGGGAAAGTTGCTGGTTAGGAGATTATAGGAACTGTAATCTAAACAGAAGAACTTTTCCAACCTCTGTCCTGCACAGACGGATCAGAAAGGGTCAGTACATAGATTATAGCTCTGTAACCCTGATCCACGTAGATTAACTCTATAGTTATAAGACAGCTTCCTGTATTGCTAAGGGTGTTCAGAACTAAGAAATGCTGTTAAAAACAAAAGAAGAAAACCATACCTGTGAGGTAGGCAGAGTCACCCTTTGTGAAGACATTGTGGGCAATCTTCTTTGCATTGGCCTCGCTGTTCAAGTAGCCGTCAAAGCGCTGCAAAGGATGGTTTTGTTTGATGCGGCCGACCAGTTGACCTGGTTCCCCTGTGGACAGGAAAAAGGAGGAAAACTCAAATTGTGTGGGGTCACTAGTATTGTTGCTGTTGTTGTTGGTTGTCCATTTCCAACTGCTAACAGTCTTAATAAAAGTCTTTCTTTTATGGAGTTTTTAGAAAAAATTATTTTGGGGTAGTAAATGTGCAAAACCTTGTCTTAGGGTGCATCTGCACTGTCAAACTAATTCAGTTTGACATGGCAGAATCCTGGGATTTGTAGTATTGTCAGGCACCAGCACTCTTGGGAAGAGAAGGTTAAAGACCTTGTAAAACTACAAGTCCCAGAATTCCATAGGATGGAGCTACAGCGCTTAAAGTAGTGTCAAACTACAGTACATTATTTCTGCAATGCAGATCACCCTTTAACATTTATGTATCATTCTAAATTAAAGTATCGGATCATCTATTTTTTCCCCCAGTTTGTTCGGGGAAAAGGCTGCAGGGACAAACAGGAAAAAATAAGGATTTTTTTCAGTCCTTCACATTTCTGCCCTGAACACTTCTCAGCTCAGGTCAGTCAGCCACTCTCCATTCCAATGGATTGCAATTAGAAACCTCACCTGGTTTACACCGAATGCAGAGCCCGTCCGGTCCCCGGATCAGCTCCATCGTGTCCTCATTGACTCTGACAAGGTTGATGGGGTAAACGCCAGGTAGGATCCTGCTGTTGAAGCCACAAGCTCCAAACTGCAGAGGAGAGAGATTGCAGGAAAACCAGTTTGACCAAGAACTACTTTCCTCCCCCAAAAAATCAGGGGATACTGGGCTGCTTTGTTGGAGATGATTGTGTTGAAAGGAACCTTTTCCCAAACAGAAGACATCAGGTGTAATATGCAGCCTCCATACCTTGTTGTCAAAGTTGCCAACACTGCAATTGCATTCTGTGGCACCGTAAAATTCAGCAATCTGGGGGATGCCAAAGCGTTCGGTGAACTCCTTCCAAATGCTGGCCCGCAGGCCGTTGCCAAGGGCCATCCGTACCCGGTGCTTCCGTTCTGCCTCATGCAACGGCTGGTTCAAGAGATAGCGACAGATCTCCCCAATGTATTGGACAATCTGAAGGAGCAAAGGAAGGGGAAGGAAAGTCAGAGATGGAGTAGGAAACAGGGCAGGAGTCCCAACCCGTGTGCTGAAAACCAAAAGTCAATTACATTAGAACCTCCATAAGGTACATTCAATAATAATAATAATTAATAATAATAATAATAATAATAATAATAACAACAACAATAAAAAGATAGACAGATCATGATTTGGCAAAAACCAAACCAGCCAAACCGGGACTGGGACTTGAATTCTTCACTTCCTAAACTCACTTCTCTGACTTGCAGTGCTTCCTTGCAAGTGTAGTAAAATGGCGAATGGGTAAAGCCTGAGTCTTAACTCTGTCTGTAATGCCAGCCATCAAACCATTTTCAATGATATCTAGAATCTCATTCAGAAAAATGAGCAGGGGAGGGGATCTTTATAAATTAATTCAGGACACATGTTTCCACTTTCCCACCCCCACTTTTCTATTTGTCTTTTCTATCAGGTGTCTCTATGTGGCTTGATTCCATAATGACTATTGAATCAATGGGATGTCTCCACTGCTCCACCATTATCACTCCAGACACTAGTTCAGATGTGGAAAACCTCAGCTCTGAAGCCTAACTCTGGCTCTTCTGGGATCCCAATCCAACTTTTTGGGCTTCCCTAGATGGCTGATCCTCCTTCCTTATTATATCATTGTTAGTTTCCCAATTTTTGTATGCATTTCCTTGAAATGTACATTGAAACATCCATATATTGAAATGCCTCTTCCCTAAGATGGAGTTTTGGAGCTACCTTGGTGTAGCAGTTTGAGCCCTGGACTAAAACTCTAGAGACCAGGGTTTGAATCCAAGTGACACTCTCTCAGCTTCAGAGGAAGGCCATGGCAAGCCCCTTCTGAACAAACCTTGCTCCACCCACCACTCCCATTAGTCCTCACCCCTGCCTCACCGTACAGTTGTACTGGACACAGTCTTCCCAGAAGCGAGAAGCGGAGAACTTCTTCCGGATCACCACCGTCAGTCCGTGAAGCAGGCACTGGCCAATTCCAACTATGTTACCTAGAAGGAAAGACCAAGGGGGTGAGGAAAAGCCAACAGGAGGTCTGAAAATGGTGATGTCCACCCATCTTAGGAAAGGCTGACTTCTTCATCTCTTGTTTTGCATGAAGACCAGTCTTTTCATCCCTTGTTCTGTGTGAAGATCAGTCTATTCAAGGACCCAGGTTAGGGGGGACCTACAGGGCTGGGAGGATGAATCTGACTAAACTGAGCTGCTCCAGGAAGGAGCAACCACCAAGAAGGCACCTTCCCATTTCTACCAGATGAGAGCTATGGGATGGAGGGAATTGACCCTCCTGACGATCTCCAAACTAGGTAGGCTCATGTGGTAGAATATGGTCCTTCAGATAAATTGCAACCCATGTTCTTCTTGTTATATGTATTTGTATATAGATGTTCTGTTATGTCCCAGAAAGCTACAGACCTTCCCCCCAAGCGTGCCGCCATAATTCAGTAGTTTCCCAGCTTTTGTATGTGGTTCACATTCTAAAACAAGGGCAGATGATACACAACTGATGGACTTAACATTAGCCCTAGAGCCAAATTCAAAGCCCTTGAAGCCTTGCTTGCTGGTCCCCCAAGACCCCTCAACTTTTTTTAAAAGGTCAGTGCAATTGTCAGGGGTTTTGTTTTGTTTTGTTTTGTTTTGTTTTGTTTTGTTTTTTGCACCAAACCCACCACTTTCACAGGTTTAACTTTGGCAGTTAATCTCTTAACGGCAAAGGAAAGCCCTAAGAGCAAAGGAAAGCCTGTAAAGGTGCAATATCATAGTAGCACAAATTCCTATAAACACAAAGATACAGAGTGCTCAAGTTACCTGCAGAGTGATACAAGGGGAGGCAGTCATAAACTATATCGTCAGGCCTCATCCGGAATCCATTATACACCAGAGACGCCATACGGTAATACCTGGGTCAGGAGAGGAAAGAGGGACCTCAGTGTTGCTAAAATCAGAAACAGGAATACATTTCCCACTGGGCTGGCCTGAAGCCTTTTATCTTTTAAACATATTTCCATTGACTCATTACGCATAGTAAACAAATCAGATTGTCCAGTAAATACATGAGTCAACAGTGTGGTGCAGCAGCCAAAAACATCAATGCAGTTCTGGGCTGCATCAACAAGAGCATAGAGTCCAGATCAAGGGAAGCAGTAATGCCACTCCATTCTGCGCTGGTCAGACCAAGTTGGGAATATTGTGTTCACTGGTTATATAAATCCCAGTCACCCACCCATAGCACAATTTCACTGACCTACAATGGACAATGATCGCTGCCTTGGGCAATCCCGTTGTGCCGGAGGTGTATACGTAGAACAATTTATCTGGAAGGCAAAAGAACGAAGAGAAATTCATTTATCGTATCTATGAAGTCCATTGTGGTATTCAAAGCCGGTTCTGCAATCCAGCTCACTACAGTTAGAAGCAGATTCTATGGATCAAACATGCCACAAGGTCTCCAGTCTAAAAGAAAGCACCTTTCCCATTCACTGCATTTTTTTGCAATACCTAGGAATCCCTTGTCTGGAGGAATGGGTGCGTGAGAAGATGCTTTTTCAATCAATGGATCCAAATGTTCTGAACCAGAGGGACCATTTTCTGTTTTCAAGTCTCCCAAACAGAAGAGATGGATGGATTTCCCAAGTGAAGGCTGCACCTCCTGCAAAGCTAGGAAGAGAGAATGAGTATTAGCAGAAAAAGAGTAGACAGTGTGGTCTAGTGGGCTGAGTGTTGGGCTAGGATTCTGGGCGACCAGGGTTCAAATGCAAACCTCTCTCTCAGCCTCAGAAAAGACCATGACAAACTTTCTCCAAATAAACCAGATTGTGGAAAGACTTGCCATAAGAGATTTGATCTTTTGACTGTATTAAATGTTTAATTTGTTGCTGTTCCATGCCTCTATCCATAAGGAAAGGTGGGTAAGAACTACAATGGGCTCTTGGTATCTATTGGGGTCTAGTTCCAAGACCTCCCATGGATACCAAAATCCAATGCTCAAGTCCCATTAAATACAACAGTAGTAAAATGGTCAGCCTCAGAGGAAGGCAATGGCAAGCCTCCTCTGAACAAATCTTTGCTAAGAAAGCCCTATAATGGAGTCACTGTACGTCAGAAACGAGTTGAAGGCACATAACAACAACAGTAAAATGGTGTCCCTTATATTAAATGACAAAATCAAGGTCTGTCTGCTTACTGATACTATTGATGCTGATGATGCTAATGACTATTTAAAATATTTTTAAGCTACTAGTACATGAAGGTAATGATGATGACGATTTTACTGGTGGCTTAAAAATCTTTTAAATGGACACTGGCACCTTTTCCCACTTTCCTCCTTCTCCCTGACATCCATTTAATTCATTTTATCCCCTTCTCCCCACACCGTTCGCCTCTCCTTCCTTTCACCTTCTGCCAATTCGCTTCCAAACAGGATGGCTTTTGCCTTTGAGACGTTGACGCAGTGCAGCAAAGAGTCCTGCCGTACGTTGGAGTTCAGCAGCGCCGCCTCCACGCCGATCTTCGCCATGCCGAGCCAGAGACCAACGTACTGGTTTCGGGATTCCATAAAGAGCGCAAGCACATCTCCAGAGCGGAAACCCCTTTCATACAAGAAATTAGCCACCTTGTTGGAGTAATTGTCCAAGTCCTGAAAGGTCCAGGTCTCGTCCGTCCCTTGGAAGATGAGGGCCACTTTCTCCGGATGTTTCTTTGCCGTCTGCTGGAAGAGCTGAGGGATTGTGTATTTGTTCCGTATATACCACCAGATTTTCAGCCAGGTGAATCCAACAGAAAGTCCAGCCCTAAAAAGGGGGAACACAGCATGAGTAACGTTCCCACCAGGAGACCCTGATAGGCAGTTTCTCCCAAGAGAAGAGGAGATGAGGAGACAAGAAAGATTGTTTCAGTTGCAACATACTCCACACCGCAATAAACTCTGGCATCGTAATTTCCTCATCTAGGTGTGTTCACCTGCCTGGTCAAGACGTTATGATGTAAGATTGCAATTAGATTACTTAATTATTAAACCAGGGTTTGGCAACATTTAGCCTACGGTCCAAATGTGGTTTGCACCTGTTTCTGAAGTCCTAGTAGGTCCCTGGAAATTCCCCGTACAGTATGTCCATACTCTCCATCTGTCCCAATTTAGCCAATTAATCTCTGTTATCCTACTTTTTCAGCTGCTTTTAAAATATCGCAGGTTCTTTCTCCTCCCTTACTTTCCTTTTTTATCCCCAACTTACTTCAGTTGCTACAAAATGAGTTCATAGAGCAAAAGTACTTTGCATTCAGTTAACTCAGTGGAGGAGTAAAATATTCCCCTTCCCTGTAGGCTTAGGCACAAGCAAACCTGTGCAGACTCTCCTAGCTCCTTCCTCAATGACAACTTTTGCAATCTTGACCATGTTGCTTGCGTCAAACTTTCCATCTGCAAAATGTTGAAGGATACAAAGGTTTCAATAGCCCCCATTCAGACAGCAACTGGAATTAGTTCAGAGACATACATACATACATGCAAATTGGCAGCTTGGAGGTGTAAGCCAAGTACTGATCCTGGTTGGTAAAGAAATGTTCTTTAATCCAGGACGTTCCATTCTGCAGAATAGCTCCTTTAAGCCACAGGGGACGAAGAGCTAGTAACGGTCCTACTTGCCAGCAAACTCCAAGTTCTTCCAAAACAACCTCCTACACACAGATTAGTACCAGATATGGCTTCCCCTGCTCAGTCTTAAAACAAAACCCAATAAGGCTTGTCATTGTGTTTGATCTCCCAAGATGGGTTCTGTCTGTCCTTTCTCAACCTGGGACTTGATAGTTGTGGTATTATTTTTAACACAATGGAGCTCTGACAAAATCTGGAGTCATTCTGCATTGGCCACACTCTGAAAGTGTGTTGCTTCTTTGGGTGTGCGTAAGGACTTGTCCTTAAAGGTTCATTTGTGATATTCATGTGTTAGTCATTTGCTTTGTTTATTCACAGGCTGTCATCCTTGTTGTTTTGTTCTAAGATGTTTGCAATTGATATATATATATATATATATATATATATCCATCTAAGATTGTGTATTTGTAAAACTAGGGCAGTGGAAAATATTGAACATGATCTTTTACATTGCCCTCTTTATACAGCTCTTAGACAAAAGTTTCTTGATCATATTTTACGTTCTCTTTCTGACAAATCTGGTTCCCAGCAGATTTGTTGGATTTGTTCATTGAGGATTGTCATCAAAGGTTCCAGCAAAAGAATAAGTGCAATTTATATTCTCAGTAGGTCCTTCCAAAACCCGATGGGATTGTCCAAAGTCCACCCTTGTTGTGCAAATAGTCAATAAATTGGAACCATTTCCCAACAAACCTTTGATCGACCTGATGTTCAGGGTCAATTGCTCATACAGTACCAAGTCCAGAGCTCCTTGGAACCAGGTTTAACTGTTCAAATCTTTTTTTATATATAGGTTTATAACAGAAGATAAGATTTTTTCCGGATAAGAGTATTCGTCCATCAACATCAGCTTATGTTTCAAACACTGTGTCCCATGACAGGTTTGCTTCAGTCAAAAACAACTTGCGGACACACATATTAACATTACAATGGCCTTTTAAAATAATGTTAAACTTATTTTTTAAAGTGAATCGTTTCGTTCTTTTTTAACTTCCCCAATGACCATTGCTCCAACTGTATTTTGTTCTAATTCATACTGTGAACTACTTTGGGTGCCAAGGGAGGAAAAAAGCAGGTTACAAATAAAGTAAAATGACAACAGATTTTCCCAAACTTACGTGACATCCCTCTTGACAGTCTTGACAAAGATATGAAGGAATTTCCAGCCTCCGGATCCCAAGTAGAATATTAAGACGGCTGGGATCACCTGAATCCAAGGCAAGTCCAGGAATAACCGAAAAACGACAAAGAGGAGGAGGAGAGCCACCAAACGAAACATCATGGCTTGAGAGGAGAGAAGAGAGAGAGAGAGAGAGAGAAAGTGCAATTCAGCAAAACGCTCTCTCAAAACCCATTAATTGCAGAGGGACATATTTGCCCAATTCGGCAGGGACAGTCCCCATTAATGCTCTGGCCCTCTTAATATCACATCATATCTATATTTCACCTTATCAATATTCTTTCTTTGTTTACATTATTCTTGTCTGTTCCTTCAAGACCAGGGGTAGGCAATCTTTTTGAGCCGGGGGCCAGGTTGCTGTCCCTCAGACAACTGGGGGGACGAAGCCAATAAATAAAATAAAATAAAATAAAATAAAATAAAATAAATAAACCAGGACAAATGTAGGACAACATTTTCAAATGGTGGATACTTTTTTTAAAAAAGTGGAGGACACGCAAAAAAATTTGCTGATTTTTAAAAAAATGTTAATATAAATGCATGTTTCTGAGGCATCTATAGACAATTGCCCCCCTTGCCCCTGTGCGCGAGAGGCCAAAGGCCCCGGCGGCAATCGGCGGCAGGACCGGGCTGGGGCTGGTCCCAAGGCCTCGCCGAGCCGCATCCGGCCTGCGGGCCGCAGGTTGCCTACTCCTGTTCAAGACAATATATTTTGGTGATAGATACAGACCTTGCCCTAACTTCCTTTACATGTAATATAATTTGTTTATATATATGACATGCTAATCTTGACCTTCTTCTTCTCAATAGTTTGATCATACTCAGCTTGCTCTCTGCTTGTTCTAGATTGTGCCTGCTTCCATCAGTAATGACTTTTGCCTTCTTGGCCATACTCCGATGTTGCTTGGCCATACACACAAGTCCTAGTTTTCGTCTGTGAAATGTTGGTGGGTATGCACCTCCGCACCAAAACAAACACTTTCCCTCGAAAGATGGAGGACTGACTTACCAAGAGAAAAGGACGATCCCGATCTTGGTTAATTCTTCTCTCCTCCAAGGTCCCTCCGCAGCTTTGCCTCGCTTCCTCCCAACAGAGATACGGCTTTGAGGACCATAACCTGTTGAGCATGAGATTAAAAGACTACTCAGATAAGAATGAAGTCCAAAGGCAATCCCTGGAGACAGATTATTCTCCTAGTCCTGTTGAGGATTGGTAGCATGCCCATGCCCACTGGGCAAAGGCCAAGAGGTTGCCAAGCCTCTCCCCATATCTTTCCCAGTTGCTCCCCTTAACCTTTGGCAGAATAACCCTCCTCTTGTCCCCATAAACCCTGAGCAGCAGGTCAGCAGCAGTAGCCTTGGCTCAGAGCCCAACTTGGGCAGGACTTTGGTATTGTTAAAAGTACATATCCAAGCTGTTTAAACATGGATTATTTATTAGCCAAGCAAAACAAGGCCTCGGGTTTCATTTGCCTACAATGAGACACGCAAATTTTGTTCTTTCAGTCTTTTCATTCAAGGATGCGCCCATTGAAAAGTTTGCTCCTGGACAGATGAGCTGAACAGAGCATTGCTTGAATTCAAAGATATAGCCCTGTTAGTCTGTAGAATCAGTACATAGAGAGATCTTATGGCACCTTTGAGACTCACCGAAAGGAAGAAATTGGCAGCATGAACTTTCTTAGACCAGTCTATTTCCTCAGATGCATATTATTATTAATATTATTATTATTCAAAGGTAATAATAGTCTGTAAAATCAATATGTAAAGAGATCTTGTAGCACCTTTGAGACTCACCGAAAGGAAGAAATTGGCAGCATGAACTTTCATGTAAGTAATTATTTTTTTTTGCTAACACCAATTGGCTACAATGAGCATTTATTGGGAAGAAGCCACACTG
>NC_056528.1:13353936-13375680 GCF_019175285.1 Sceloporus undulatus | reverse complement strand
AACACATGGAGAGCGTTTAGAAGAAACTTCATATTTGAGGATGACTGGATGATAAAGGATGCAAGAAATGATTTGCCCTCCTTTCATGCAGATCCTCTGCATCTCAAGCTTGGTAGGCATGCATGTTTCTGCACACATACACACACACACACACATATTAGAGTATTATATAGGGATGCCATCCTTTACCTTCCAATATAGTCCCACAGATTTTGTTTTGAAAGTAGTGAAGTGAAAGGACAGATGTGTCAGTAAAGTGTATAGGCACCTCTGCATTCACCTGATAAGATTTTATACAGTGTTCTCTCTGTGTTTGTCTCTTTTTCATCTGTCAAATGTCAGAAGCTATGCAACTTCCCCAAATAGCTCACAGAACGCTACAGAAAGTCAACAGGCTCTTGGAAATTTCAAACAAAACATCCCAAAGAGCTTGATGTTTTTTGTTCCAAAGTCGGCATCCAGGTTTATTTCTGCATATCGGTTTATGCTTTGATGCCGCTGAGAGAGAGAGAGGAAGTTAAAAAGTGGAGAGGAAGCGCAGGGAGGCCAGGAGGCAGTGTTTACAAGTGTTTGCAGTATTTGATGCAGCGCTTTCCGGATGCTTCTCATGCCAAGGTTATTCAGCAAAAAGCTGGACATGGAAGGTTTTGGTGAACCCAGCCATGAAAGGGCCAAGTTGCACAATCAACTTTTCTAAGGTCTCCCTTGAGCTCCAGGAAAACCGCTGCAGGATGCTTTCATTGTTGCATTTTGTCTTACAGTGCAACTGGTTGTTTACCGAACTGTTGTGGAGCTGCTTGAAAATTTCACATCCTTTGGATTTTAAATGGCATTGGCACCGAAGGATTTACCCTTCATCAGGACAGAGAAGGGTGGCATCCAGATCTCCACCACAATCATCCTTTTGGAGATGCAGCTGAAATCCAGCCACTAACATCCAAAGGCACTCTGCATGCTCCAGGATATATAAATTATTATTATTATTATTAGAGAGGCATTGAGGATGCATGGATCAAAAGGTCATTACACTTCTGAGAGAACAGGGAACATGCATGCCGGTTCTGAGCATGGGTTCTAGAGCAGTGGTGGCCTGTGGGTTCTAGAGCAAGGGGGCAAGTGAATCTCTCTGGGTTTCAGTCTGGCATTCAAATGAACCATCTAAGGTGGCAAACCTATTGGGAGGGATCAGGTCGAAACACCTTGGGCAACTTTTTATTCCACCCCCTCGAAAAACCACTTTTGCCTAAGCACCTTGGGACGCTCCCGGGGGGAAGTCATAATGTCTGGACTTTAAAAGAAGCGTCCATGGTGCTGGGCCTTCTCCCCGAATAGGTGCAGCTCTTTTAAAGTTCCCACTCAAACCCAGAGGAAACTCACTATTAGTCTCCAGTTGCCCAGGAACTTTCAAATGTAAGGCTGCTGATCCAAATATGCACTGATGCAAGTAAAGCATGAATAGACATTGGTGAGGGATATGGACACCTCCATTATAAAGTTTTAGGGTACAGTTCTAGTAGAGAGTCACAAAGTCCCTCAAAACTACAAATCTCTGGATTTTACAAGACCAAGGCATGGTAGTTAAAGTGGTGCCAAAGTGCTATAAATGTGCCATGTGGATACACCCAAGCGCATGTCCCTCATCAAACTGCAAATGTCAGGCTGTCATAGGATGAGTTAAAGTGGTCTGAAAGCGGTATCAAAACTAGGTCGAGCTGACAGTCTGGATGCATGCACACCAAACCCAGCAGAGTTCAGAAGCATTCCTTTAAGGTTACAACACTCAGGGGATTATGGAGATTGTTGTCTGATGTCCTTCCAATCCCACAATGGCCAAGCTGTACCTTGGCTCAGCCTTAAATCAAAAGGAATATTAGTTGAGAAGATGAAGACTTGCAAAGGCGGCTACGAAAGATTGAGATAAGATCCTCACATGGACAAACACGTCATTTAAATATCAAAGTCAGGATCATCCATGCTTTCGTATTTCGTGTTCTGGATGTTCTTTGTGCGATTGTGAAAGCGGGCCAGTGAAGAAAGCTGTCAGGAAGACATCAACTCACTTGAAATGTGGTGCTGGGTAAGAGTCCTATGGATACCATTGGCAGCCAAAAAGAGAAATAACTCTGTCTCAGAGCAAAGCCTGAACTATCCCTAGAAGCCAACGTAACTAGACTGAGGCCATCTTACTTTGGACACATCATGACTGACTCAAAAAAGGAAGCCATGGCTGCTCTGCAAGTTTGCAAGACCTGAGCAGGGTTCATGGAAATCTCTTGCTTGGCATCATCAGAACTGGAACTGGATGGCAAAGAAAAACAACATCCCTCCAAAGGCACACTGTCCATGAACCTGGGACGTTTAAACCTGGAATCAAGAGTCAAGGTTCAATACACACTGCATGGGATCATGGCTTCCCTCACAGACCAGTGGGAGAAAGGCAATGCTTCTGATAGGAGTTCAATAGTCATTAACACACTGTACAGTCTCCCTTAAAAGTCTCTTGGATTTGTGCTCCTGGATGAGACAAAGTCTATCTGCAGACCTTGCCCACCGCCTCGGAAAATTACTCTTGCATAATTCGCTGGAACCGCTCCCTCTGCACCTTTGAGCAATGGGAACACATTGCATTTTCCTGCTCCAAGTCAGCCTTTCACCTAAAAACAAGACTCCAGAGCCTTACACTGAGGGCTATGAGATTTCTGGAGCATCACCACTGGCTTTTCCTAATGCAAGAGGTGAGGAGGGTTAAAGTCCCCCTATCCATGCCATGGTCCCAGTCAGGACTAAGGGCCTACGTCTATCTCCTAGGCCCAACTAGCGGACACCCATGGAGTCACAGAAGCATAGCATTTGAAAGGGCATCGTGGGCCATCCAATCCAGAACCCACTTAAGCAACTGCTGAAGGTCAAGGTGAGGTGGCCTATGGTCTAGAGGTGGCCTATGGTTGCCATAAGTCCGAAATGTCTCGAAGGCACCCCAAACTAATCATGATTTAATCCTCTCCCATCCCACTTTTTCAGCTGCTTTTAAAGTGCCCCGTTTTCTCTCTTCTCCTCCCATTTTCCCTTTTCATCATCATCAAGTTCAAGTTGCTGCAAACTGAGCTCAAAATGAGCTCACCAGTAGTTTGCACTGAATTAATTCAGCAAGGGAAGAAGAGCCAGGCCATCCCCAGCAACCCAGGTCCCTTGAATCAGCCAACAATCCCGCTCCTGCTCTTTCTGCCTTTCCCTTGCTGCCTTTTCCTTTCCTCTGGCATTTCCTCCCATCTTCTTCCAGAGGGCAGAGGCACCTCCGCCTACGGACAGCTATCAGAGCTTAAATCAAACCTTCCAAAAACCGGTATGGCAGCTTCTCCCCTGTGGCACGAACAATGCCGCCATGGCAAAGAACCTCGCTCTTTCCCTCTCTCTCTCTGCATTTTCAGGGCACAATCTCTGCACCCTCCCAGAGGAAAACCAGGACAAGCAACATCAGACTGTGGTCAAGATGGCAAAAGCTGTTCTGTGAAGCTCTGAGGCTGAGAGAGTGTGTGACTCGCCCACGGTCACCCAGCGAGTTTCCAGGGCTGAGCTGAGATTCAAACCTTGGTCTCCAGAGTTACAGCATATCCCTGGTTTAGAAATGGAGGGAGGGAAAAATAAAGGAATGAAAGGAAACCATAAAGGAAGGAAGGAAGGAAGGAAGGAAGGAAGGAAGGAAGGAAGGAAGGAAGGAAGGAAGGAAGGAAGGAAGGCGGCAAGTAGCTTTCTTCAGGGCTTAAGAACATCCTTTTTCTAGACTACCACTCCCATACTGTCTGGGGGATTCTGGGATTTGTAGTCCAAGAGCAGAGCATTCCCAAGCCCCAGTCCTTCATTTTCTGCAATGGTGAGAATCATCAGGCCTTCTAGTTGTTGTTGGACTGTAGCTCTCATTGTCCCTCATCACTGGCTTATGCTGGCCAGGGGTAATGGGAGATGCAGTCCCCCAACAGAAACACCCGGAAGGCCGCTTGTAGCAGAGCCTCTCACTCCTCTTCTTTCTGCAGTTTGTAGAGACACACACAGCTTGAAAAATCATACAGCAACAAGAGAGATTCACTTCTCCTCCCTTCCTTTTTATCGCTGTGAACCAAACCGCTCACAGGCCCCTTCTGGAGGGAAAAGAACACCTTGTGCTTGCCAAGAGAGGATAAGGCTTCAACAGCACCCAAATGTTTCACATCTCCCCATGCGCCGACCCCCCCAAAAATAGGTGAGCCAGATAGGTGAAAGGTGGGAGCCACAAAACCCAAGCTTAGATAGGAGATCCAGATCCTTCTCTCCTGCCCCAAATCCAACGGAGAGAAACTCTGTGCAGAAAATTCACCGCAAACCGAAACAGAGGAATGAGATTCTGGGGAAGCAGCGGAGGAAGAATATTCTCAATTCTTCATTTCCTGGTTGAAAAACAGGAAGAAGAAGAAAAAGGAGAACAGAGGCCTTTTGTGCAGTATTCTTTCAGCATCTGACCGTCCCAAAATGTCCTGGAACTTTATTCTGTTGGTGTTTTTTTCCTGCACCAAAAGGATGTCTCTTCTGCAGACAACTATGTTTTCCATACAGAAAATACAATGGCAATGCTTTCTGTGCAGAAAATAAATTTTGGTGCAGGGGGGGGGGGGAAAAGAACAAACTCATGTTATTTCTGCACCGAGTCATTTCCCCGGAACAGTTTGAGATGTTTGACCATTGGGAGAATATTGAGAAAATATTCCTTTGCTCCTGCAGTGCTGCAAAAATGACAAAATGCTTGTATTGCAGCTCCCAGCATCCCTTGCCAGGACTAGAGGCTGCTGGGAGGTGCAGTCCAACACCTTCAGGGGTGCCTCACCGTTCCCATCCTGAAACGTCACACATGGCCAAAGGCACAAGTGACATCTGTCCCTTTCCCTCATTGAAACCAAAAGCTTATAAGGAACATTGTTTTAGGTCTATTATTACTCTGTGGCACTGTTTTGCCATAAGTGCCCTAGAAATGGTGCTATATAAATAAAGCAATAGCAGCCTATGAAATGCATGGCGTTGGCGGGCGACTGGAAGAGAGATAAATAACTATCTGTAGAAAGCTGGCCTCCTAAAAATCCCTATTGTGAGATTGTCTGAATTAATCCCTGGAGATGCAAACACTGGCTCTTTGGACACCTTTAGATGGCTGAGCCAAACCCATGAAATCCTGACTTAGATGCAAAACTGACACCAACCATTTGATATTGCAGCACCGCACCGAGATTGCAGCAATCGCTCTCGCTCTCCTTCCCAGATTCCACCTTTGGCTTCCCATCTTCTCCAGCAGAAAGAGCAAAACATGTTGGGGTCTGGATGGGGAAAAGACCCCAACATTTGATTCACCCCTGAGCAAAACAAGGAGCCAGGCCTGACTTCCTGTAGCTTTTGGAAAGACGGCTTCACAATGAGTGTCACACAACTGTCACAGTGTGTCACAATTTGTGTTGTACGCGAATGGGTGTTGCAATTTTTTCCTGGTCTCCCTTCGGACTCATGGCAGGTTGATTCCCTTAGGCAAGAAGTCACACTCTCTCATCCTCAGGGAAGGCCATGGCAAACTCCATCTGAACAAATATGACCAAGAAAACCCCATGATAGATAGACTGACTTTAGGGTCACCATAAGTCAGAAACAGCTTGAAGGCACACAATCCTAGAACAGGAAGAGACCGCAAGGGCCATTGAGGCACCTTGGGCAAGTCACATTCTCTCAGCCTCAAGGGATGGCCATGGCAAACCCCATCTGAACAAATAGGGCCAAGAAAACTCTATGATCTTTGGAATAGCGGTATATAAATAAAACAAATTATTATTATTATTATTATGTTGACATAAGTCAGAAACAGCTTGAAGGTGCACAGTTCTAGAATTGGAAGAGACCTCAAGGGCCATCAAGTCACACTCTCTCAGCCTCAGAGGAAGGCCATGGCCAAGCTCCTCTGTGCCAAGCCAAGCCTATAATAAGTTCCCACCTTAGGGCCCCCATAAAGGCACACAGCAACAAGGCAAAAAGCTGGGAAGTGGAGCTGGGTGCGAATTCGACCTACATCCAGAGGAAGGGGGCAAAAAGAAGAAGAAGGTCATGGATGCCTCCATTCCTTGGACCAAGGCCCCCTCTCCTATTTCCCTCCAGAATCCCTCCCTTCCCATGCAAGTGCAAATGGCCCCTGGTGTTACCCCCGTTTGGTCCGGGGGCGTCCACACTGCACCCACCTCCTGCCTCCTTTGGAGCTACCGATGGCTCTTGCTCCACATCCCACGATCCAGCATCCAGATCCAGCCCCAAAAGGAGAGCCTGGTGGGTGAGCCAACCTCTGCCAAGATGCAAGCAAAAGCCACCTCTCTTCCACTCCTTTTTAAATCCGGATTGCAAAAATGATGTTAAGAAAAGAAGAGACTCCCCCAGTCAGATCTCCTGACCAGGCCTGCTCCTCCTCCTCCTCCTCCTCCTCCCGGGATCCTGGAGCCTTTCCTCCTCCTCTTTCCACCTGAAACGATCCTCCCTCTTTTGCAAAAAAAGGAGAGAAAGACATGCAAGAAATATTCCAGATGCAGAAAGATGCTGAGGATGAAGGAGGCAGGAGAGGCGCAATACCAGCGGCGGCCTGCAGAGGGAGCGCGCTCGCTTGCTTGCTGGCAGCCAAGCCGCAAGGGCCGCAAAGCACGACGGGAAATGTAGTCTTTTTCCTTCTCCACGTGGAATTGCACAGAGAAAGCCTCTTTCTTTCCACTTTTGTGAGAGGTTTTTAGTTTTATTTGCATTATTATTTTTTTGGGGGGGGGAGGGGGTTGCAAACTTTTCAGTCTTCCCAGTGCCCACCTCAAGGAGACCTTTTTAGACCCTTAGGTCTCCTTTTGCAAAAACAATAAAACTAAAATAAAATGTTGCATTTGAGAATTACAGTTTACATATGTATCCAATGGAAAGCAAGGAAAGTTGCAAATCGAGGGAAAGAGTTGTTTCTTTGTTGCATGCTTCCATTTCCCTTTTCTTTCCAAAAGAGATATAAATAAAGAGAAGAGGAAATGCAAACAAAGGTTGCAAAAAATAATAATAATTAAATGCAATTCAAACATTGCATTGGAAATAAAATAAAATGGCAATTGATTTTTCTAGGATGGAAAGGATTAAAAAGGAAGAGGAAAAAAGGGATTTGGAAGGATTTGCCAAAATAGGAAAGCAACTGGTGGAAGGAAAGAAAGGAGGTGAGAAGAAGAGAAGAAGGGAAGGAGCAGCCCTGGTTTGGCAGATGGCTCTGTGGCGCAATGGATAGCGCATTGGACTTCTAGAGTCAATGGCAAGGGAAGTCATTCAAAGGTTGTGGGTTCGAGTCCCACCAGAGTCGCATTTTGTTGCACTTCTTCTGCCTTTGCTTAATAAAAAGGAGAGCATTACGCATTTAAAAGGCGGAAGGAAGAAAAAACATGGCAAGCAATGGCTGGCTTTGCAACAGAAAAAGAAAGAATAAATCAAGGAAAAAGTTCAGGGAAGTTTTTTGTTTTTTCTTTTGCAAAATGCACGAGTTTTTCCCCTCCTTTTTTTCCTCTTCAGGGTTTCTCTTCAGGGTCCCTTTTCACTTTTCTCTCCATGGCTTTACTTACTTTTCACTTTTCTATCCATTCCATGACTACATTTTCACTTTTTCTGTCCATTGCTTTATTTGATTTCATTGCTTTACTTGATTTTCACTTTTCCATCCATTGCGATACTAAGATCTCAGTTTTCTATTTATTGCTTTCCTTAATTTTCTGTCCATTGCTTTACTCAGATTCAACGCTTCGTTTAATTTTCACTTTTGTATTTGTTGCTTTCCTTATTTTTTCACTTTTCTATCCATTACTTTACTTAATTTACACTTTTTTTCTATTCATTGGTTTGCTTCAGAGTTCCTTTTCCTTTCCTTTTCAGACTACTAATTAATTAATTAATTAATTAATTTTTACCCCGCCTTTCTTCCAAAGTGGGACCCAACCCAAGGCATATAAAACACATTAAAACACATATAAAACACATTAAAACATCCATTTCCAAAGTCAGCAACTCCATATATATATATATATATGGCTTTGGAAATGTGGACCTTTTTAAAATGTACAAATATGTGTCTTGAACTGTCCATATTGATATGTGTGTGTTTTAACTGAAGATGTTTTATTTTAACCGATGTTGTGTATTTGTGGGTCTCTTGTTGATCAGAAAAAATAAACTTTTTAAAGTTAGAAATAAATAAACCCCATCCAAGGCGTTTATAAGGAAGGAAAATGGATTTATAGCCCGTTCGGTCATGCTTATTTATCAATAATAATAATAATAATTCAGGGTTTAATGCATTTTTATTGTACTTTGTCATTTTATCTTTGTTGTAATTCCACCTCGATCCGCAGGGATAAATAAATAAACCATATTATTATTATTATTATTATTATTATTATTATTATTGATAATAATAAAAAGAAGCATCATCAGCATCATCATAATATGAAACGCTTGCATTTCCAAATGTTTATTAATAATAAATAATAATAAAGGTTTACTTACAGGCCGCCCATTTGCCTTGCAAATGTTTGCAAATCACTGCTTAGTCTGCAGCCCTTCAAGTGAGCTTTAATAATAATAATGATAAGGATAATAATGCTCACTCCAAGGGCTGCAAACTAAACAAACATTTGCAAACATTATTACTATAAGTATTAAGGATGGATGTTTAGTGTAGGCGGGATGTCTCTCGTCTGTCTGTCTTTATCATTTATATTTTGGAAATGGGATGCAACACATTAATATGGTATGTCAGTAAATATATATTAAAATATTATTATTATTAAGGATGAATAAGCATGCCAGTCTCTATTTATTAATTAACGAGTTAATTTAATGCTCTTTGAGTTGTTTGGAAACTCAGTCACGCCGCGACAGATCTTCGCCGCTTGCGTATTAAGTTTATTTTTATTGTTACTATTTCTCGGCAAGAGTAACGATCGGAGACGGTTTGGAAATCTCTTTTGGTTAAATGCTCCATTTTCCTCTGAGCCGGCTCTTCTTACAACTAGGATTAGTTCTGTTTGCTGAGAGAAAGAGAGAAGCGGACACTTTAATTAACAGAGGCTTTGCTTTATCTCATCGAGGGCCATTCCCTTGTTTACCAACATTATAATTTCACTATTTGACAATATCCTTCCAGGATTCGTCGTAATGCTCTTCGGCGTCTTGTTCCAAATAAAGATAAGGCGCATTGCATGCCGGCATTGAAAGATGCATTGGCAATTCATGGAAAGCCTAGATAATGCTGGACTTCAAGGCCTATCATCCCCAACTCTGATGGTGGGAGTTGGAGTCTGGAAATATTTGGAGGGACACAGGCTTTTTATTCCTGAATTTACTTCAAAATTTAGCCAAAATCAGCCCGTTTTTAGCTGCCATGTACCAGGACGGGACACTTTTTATTAGTTCCTCACAACCACAATTTCTTGCAATATATAAAATAATAATAATAATAATAATAATAATAATAATAATAATATTTACTTATTTGTATCCCGCTCTTTTCCCAGAACTGGAACAAAGAGGGGCTTCAACAAAGTACAATACGGTTAAAAACATAGAAAAGCGGTGCATTAAAAAGGAATTAAACCTATCCCAGGGTTTTCTTGGCAAGATGTGTTATTTGGGTTTGCCATGGCCTTCCTCTGAAGCTGAGAGAGTGTGACTTTTTGCCCAAGATAATTCAGTGGGTTTCATGGCTGAGCGGGGATTCAAACCCTGGTCTCCAGAGTCCTACTTTCGCACTCAAACCACTGTGCAACAACAACAACAACAACAACAACTAGGAGCAAGGGGAGTTCTTGGTGGCTGCTCCCAAGGTTTGCAGCTTCCTTCCTTGCAAGGCCAGATCGGCTCCTTCTTTGCGCTTTTTTCCGCCGGCGAACGAAATCCAGGAAATGTTTTGCTCAACTCCCTCCAAAGTTCAAAACAACCAGGGAAGAATAGGCACACTTTTGTAAGTTGAGAAAACAGATTGATGTCAAGAGGCATCTCCCATTGTGTCTGTTCCTCTTTGTGGTTTTGTCAAAAGAGTTGTGAGCCAGGAGGGAACTTAGCCTCTGCTTCATTTAGCAAAGCGTGGCTTCTAACCCAGTTTAGCAAGGTGGGTGTTAGGAGCAAATGGATCCAGTAAGGATGAGGATGATGGAGAAACTGGCCCATTATGGCAAGTGATGGAAAAACTGGCCCAATGGAGAAAGTGGCCAATGTGGCAAGTGATTTACAACTTGGTAAATGGAAGAAGCCAACTGGTAGCCCTGTTAATTCTGCCGAGCCATAAGCTTCGGAGACATACTTTTTGGAAATCCCCGCAGGCCGATTTTCAAATTGCTTTGCAAATATACCGAGAGTATCGTTTTACACGTATGCAGTTTTGTTTTGATTCTATATATCATTTCACAACGTGTGTTTTACATCCATTTTAATATGAAGGAGAGGTACAGACGAGACTTTTGCATTTCTTCTGCCTGTGACTTGCTTATAATTATTAATGCCTATGCATTGTCCTGCCTCCTTTCCTCTTAACATCCTCTGAAGATGACCCTACGAATAGTTCTTGGTCACAACGTCTTGGGCTACTTTGTGGAATAAAATCCCTTTTATAAACCATCTCTCTCTCTTTTCTTTTACATCCGATTCATAAAGCACCTCGTTTGTTCTGCTTTTAAAAAAAGATCTATGCTATTTCTGCTGCAGCAAAACCAAGATGGCTTCCACTTTTTAAAAACAGATTTCTTGCGCCATGAACTTTTCAAAAACAGATTTGTGGAGATAACTAGCTTTTTAATGGATTAAAATTCACTTCGCTAGATCTCTAGGTTGCGTTATCTGTGGCTGGAGACCAAAAGTTAGGGAAATAATTCAGAATAAAGGGCCAAAGTATCCTCTGTAATCTTGTTTATCTAAAACTTGACATCAACAAAGTGGCTACTGCCCAAGAGGCAGTGATATTGCAATGAACCCCATTTGGCAATTTTAATTAAATCCTGTAAGAGGAACAGGAAACCAGTTGGACCAGTATTTATGGACTGGTTTTACTGCAAAGGGTTGCATGCGGCTGAACCTGCTTTTCCGGATTGGGTGGCACACAACTGTCAAATATCATGGCCTGGATTTAATGAGATAAAGGGAAAATGCACATGGATCTTGCACCCTCCCAAAGACTAGACTAGACCCAAAACACCCCCCAAAATGAAACTGACTTTTGGTAATATAAAGCAGTTTGGTTGGCAGCGCTGGGATCCGAAAAACCCGGTCGCTGGGAGTGTGCTTGAAATTTGGAGGTGTAGGGTTCTGAGTTCGAGTTGCCAGAAACCCAAAGTTGAGATGTTTAAAGTAAAGATGTGTCAGGCGAGTAATCTCTGAGGTAACTTGTCAAAAGTAATTGGTAGGAGATTATTTGAGTACTTGATCATGCTAGAGAGTGAAATTAACATTAGTCCCTGAGGTAAATTGCTGAGGTAATTGTAGGGGAACTAGAAAAGACAGGAGAAAAAGCGTTTCAATCTGTTACAAATATCAAAACAAAAGCACACTTAAGACGAGAATAGTGTGGGGATTTGGATAAAATCAAGTGAGACGTTAAATTGGCTAGACTTAAAAAGGAAGAAAAAGAATTTGAAATGGGGGAAAAATGAGATTAAGACAAGCTGAATTTGAAAATGAAGTGGTGTGTGTGGAGGGGATGCGTTAGGAGTATTAAGACAAACTGGTTTTTATTTTACTGTGAGCTTTCATGGATATAAATCCACTTTTTCAGATTAAGTACAGTTTTTTGTGGGTTTTCGGGGTTATACGCCCATGTTCTAGAAGAGTTTATTCCTGATGGTTTGCCGGCATCATTCTCTGAAGATGCCAGCCACAGATGCTGGCGAAACATCAGGAATAAACTCTTCTAGAACATGGTCACATAGCCCAGAAAACCCATTAAAAACTATGGAGGCTGGCCACAAAACCCTTCGACTTCACTAAGTACTGAGTATTATTAAGGACTCAGATATCAGGCGTATTGATACAGCTCTGGGAGTGACTTTTGGCTGGCAGCATTTTGGAGTGCTTTTTGGAGAACCAGCCAGAGTTTACATTAGGCAAATATAATGACATAATAAGATTCCCTTGATGGCAGAAAACCAATTTTCAATTTGCTGCTCACATATCATGGTTGCTACAGAATTTCTCTCACTGTCCAGAACTGGTCAGCAACGAGACTGCGGAGGCTCCTTGCCTTCGACCATTGCCTAAACCCAACAGAACCATGTCTCAGTATTGTCCAAAAGCAGTATTCATTTTATTGGTCGGAGGGTTTAGGGTTTAACGTATTGCCTCGATCCGTAAGAAGAAGTGGAAAATATAAACCATATCATTATTATTATTATTATTATTATTATTATTATTATTATTATTATTATATCCAGGTTTCCGAATACAGTATAGCTGTGGAGGTGAATTCCTCCTTTTGTCCTATATATCCAAGACTGACACAGAGAAGATCCAATGCAAGGACTGAATGAGAGACATCCTGGAAGAACAGAGAGCGCCAAATATAAATTTCCTATTTAAACATTTTAACTTTGCATTGTTTTTAAATTGTATTGTTTTAAATCTGTCACTATTATTGGGAGACAGGCAGGATACCCGCTTCTTCCTGTCTCAATTATTTTTAATTAATAGGTTTTAACTATTTATTTTATATTCTACTATTGTTATATTAGAGATTATGTTATATATGTAAGGAGGGAGGGGAGGGGGATTTATTTATACTGTATGAATTTATTAGAGTTGTATTGTGTTTTATTTGTGTATTGGGTTTATTATTGTGTTGTATATTATTGTGATTGTAAGCTGCCTCGATCATATGGGAAGAGGCAGGATATAAATAAAATTTATTATTATTATTATTATTATTATTGGAAATAAAATAAATACATAAAAATAGGGCCATCACAAGAGGAAAAAAGGCCACAGGTGAAAAGAAGGAGCATCAGATTGAGATGCTATTTCTAATTTATGCAAAGCTAGGAAGTAATTATAATTTATTTTATTTATTTCATTTATATCCCGCCTTTCTCCCCAGAGGACCCAAGGCAGCTCACAGATCAAACCTTTAAAATTGTCATAAAATTCAATCAAAATATATGTATATATACAATCACATAAAATATACACACACTCCATATAACCTGCATTTTAAGAGTTTTAAGTCTTCTCTTCTGCAGCTCTGAGTTTTGGTATTGTCTTGGCTGTTTTTGCCTGCCGCCTTTTTCATGCCTAACCATTGGTATGATTGTGGTCTATCACCAATCCCGAGAGTCATTGAATTTGTTAAACTATGGACTGCGTATCCAGCTGTTCACTCTAAAGGACTATGCAGTTAGGATTCCCAATAAATTCATTTCTGTCTTTCCCTATTCAACATGTTCATTTCCTGCTCTTTAGCTAAAAAGTGTCTTGGAGGCACAGCACACAAGGAAGAAGAGATGGGGAGAGAGGAGGAAAATGTCCCTTTAAGGTTTTTGGGGACCAGCT
Organism: Sceloporus undulatus; assembly: GCF_019175285.1. Taxonomy (NCBI): domain Eukaryota; kingdom Metazoa; phylum Chordata; class Lepidosauria; order Squamata; family Phrynosomatidae; genus Sceloporus; species Sceloporus undulatus. Next base: position 13,362,087 of record NC_056528.1, on the reverse strand, counting down.
GGATGTGTTGTTGTTCACATTTTAATATGACTTCATATTCTTTACACTTGCTGTCGTCGTATGGAGTAAGAGACGTTAAGCACTCCTGAAGAGTTAGTAAATCTTTTGGCTGGACAAACCATCGATGCCCCGCTGCTGATCCGACACAAGACCAGTTTAATTTCCCAACGTTCATTCCTCCTTTCGTTGGCACCAGATCTGTTTGATAAAGATCTTCTCCTTGTTCTCAGCAAAAAGCTTAGACTCGAACCACTGGGGGCGGCAGGATGCCGATTTCGTTGCGAAGGGATTCCACGGTTTGCTCCCAGCGCTCTTCGTAATAAACATTCAAGAAGCAGTTGGCGCTGTTTCCACTCCTAAGGGCCCACGGGATCAGCTCAGAGGTCAAGATGCGGAGCTTCCTGGATGGATAGATGGATGAAGGAAGGAAGAGCGTCAGAGAAACTAAAGGGTTATACAGTGGGCCCTTGGTATTGGCTAGAGTTTGGTTCCAGGAACCCCCAAGGATACCAAAATCCATGGATACTCAAGTCCCATTAAATACAATGGATACCAAAATGGTGTCCTGATATAAAATGGCAAAATCAAGGTTGGCTTCTAAGAATTTATATATTTTTGGAATATTTCCAAACAGTGGATGCTTGAACCCGTGGATAAAGAGAGCCAACTGTACTTCTCATTCAACCACTAGTTTCTTCTCTTTTGGTTCAGCTTTGGCCTTTTTCACTCACTGTTCCAGATCCTTGGAACTACCTCCCTAAACATCTGTAGATTGAGATTTAGAAACAATGAGAAAAGGAGCAATTTAATAAGTTACTGAAGAGTTCATTGGACGGAGGAAATTGTTTCTGGGAAATACAATTCATTTCTTTCAGGCCAAGGCACCACTCTCTCTATCTACTGGGCTATTGCCACCCTTGGTTTGGAGAAACATACCGGGCGTTTAGACGGACGGGGCCAAACACTGCTCCCAGAATGCACATGGGCAGGCCTGTCTGGATTGCCTCAAACCACTTTACCGTGACCTCCCCTAGGAAGAAGCAACAAGAGATGTGAGACAATCATATCTCTTTCTCATAAGATGGGGAAAGAGCCTGGTTAACCTTGTTTTCCGTCCTTATTATTTACTGTTATCATCATCATCATTATATAGATTTATATTCTGCCTTTCCCCTCAATATTGGGACTCAAGGCAGCTTGCAAATTATTAAAACCAGTACACATTAAATACGTACAAAAACAGTAGTATATATGTGCCCCCCAGCCTTCGGGGAGTTTTAGTTTTGAAAGCAAAGAGACGGGAGAAAAAGGAATTTCTGATGGAAGACACAAGCAAGAAACTTGCTGATCTTCTTCAGAAGGGAGGTTTTGGGGGGGAGGAGAGGTAGGGAAAGCTTGTCTCTGTCCCAGGAGTGGGAAGTGAATCTGTGTGGAGGGTCAGGTGTCTCAGCCTCTAAAAATAACCGCCAGAGCACCCTGCGCTTTCTGTCAGGCTTTTGCCACAGCACAGAAGTGCAGACACAAGGCAATGCGAGGAGTGACTCACTCCTCCCTCTCCACATTGCAAACCTAGAAGGCTTTCAGGGCTCAGGCTGGATTGCCCAACACCCGGCGCATCCTCCACACGCCCCGTTTCCCAACCGTATGGTAAAACCAGGACCTCCTCTGCCTCCGGCTCCAAAGCTCATGACACTGCTTGGGTCCTGAAAGTAGGTGAAAAGGGACTCGGCCTCCTGTTTTAACCTCGATGCAAAGGTCCCATCAGTGCCGGTTGCACAAGGTTGCACACAGTAAACCGGAAAGTCCTGAAAGTGGAGCAACGGCTGTGGAAAGTTGTGTGACTGTCTACACCGGGTCTGTTTATAGCCCTCGGTTCTTTCAGACTCTTTAGATTGCCCTTTTTTTCTGGCCAAAAAGAAGGCGCGAATGGCTTCTCCTGGAAGTCTGGGGGGGGGGTCCTGCACTCTTTAAATAGCTTGCACTGCTTGCTCTCTCCAAAGTTTAACATTTCCAAAGCAACTGCTTTTGCAAAAGTCCAGAGGTAGGCAGGATAGTTATGAGAAAACTCACCAAGCATATTGGTGGGCATGCCGAGGAGGGTATGCATCAGGTCATGGACCTCTCGGTACCTCTGGATAACGTAAGCCAGTTCTCCGTCGTCAACAAACCTGGCAGGCATCCTTGTGTCTGGAGAAACCCTCTGCCAACCAGAAGGAAAAGGGAGGCTTGTATATATTTGCTATCTACAACAGGGGTGTGCAAAGTCTGGCCTGCGGGCAGGAAGCGGATGTCCCCCAGAAGCATTTTTGTGGCCCCCAGGCCCTTGCATTTTATTTTTATTAACTTTTTTTGCATCAAAATGCTTTCCAGGGGGTTTGAAGGTATTTTTGTCATGTTTCAGGGCCCCTTCCTCTCCAGGCCATTTTAAACCCAGATGAAGCCTTTTTCAAAGAATGGAATTCAACTGGAAGTTACTGCCACTCATTTCCTTTTCTTAATAAAGGTCTCTCTGGCCTAAAATGACTCAGGGGAACCTAAAACATGGGCAAAATGTCCCCATGCTCCCATCCAGAGGGTGGTGGGAGGCATTTTGTTTTCAGTCTTTGGTGGTGGAGGTGGTGAGATGGGAGGTACAGTCCCCCAAGATCATTGGGAAGACTAAGGTGCCCCCCGAAGCCTCCCAGAGATCCTCAGAAGAGGTTTGCCTTTGTCTTCCTCTGGGGCTGAGAATCTGTGTGGGTTGACATGGCCAAGTATGGGTTTGTACCTTGGTCTCCAGAGTCCTATTCCAATGCCCAAACCACTACACCCATCATTATACCTCCAATACAGTTTTGCTAAACCAATTCATATCAATTCACCCCCAGTTTTGGAGACCATAGGAAGATAGGGTTGGCTTTACGAATATATTACTTGCATTGAAATGCTTTAAAATCTTGGCTCCCCACCTCCTGCTCTTTCTAAGCCATTTTCCAAGATTCCTCCCTGCCTTGCTGCCTTCTAGAGCACTAGAAGCATGAAGAGAAGATGGAGATTCTTAATCAATACATTCATTAGTCAGGGAAATCTTCTCCGGAAGCTTGTACGTACCGCGTGCTGTACTCACATTATCATCCAAAAAGCGGACATATTCCCGTCCAAAGGTCCCATCCGGAAGCGCCCGAAGGCCTGTGATATCCAGCGTGGAGAGACGAATCCGAGGCCGCTCTCTACAAGGGAAATGGAAGCCATGTACATTTCTATTTTCTTTGTTGCCCCCAAACTAGCACCATTCTGTACATATTGAGCAAGGCCAGACCTTATTGGATTTTTGAGGGTTTTTATTTTTGCCACCTACAGATTTATTTGCACCCCAAATACAGAATTTGACTACGCCATACAGTACAATCCTATATGTGTTCTAAGGTCTTTAAAATTCCAGCCTCAAATCTTCCCAAATGTAAAGAGGTGGTGAAAAAGTCTGTTAAGCAGCAACCTATCCAGATAGGTGACCTTGATCTTGAATAGATGCCTTGTCTCCAAACTGTGTAAGATGATCCGGTCCTGGCTAGAGGCTAAGAAAAACTTGTTCACTCACTGTAGGATCCGGTATCCCTCTGGGTCGTTCTTCATCCGCTCTCTGAGGTTCCTCAGAGCCAAGAAACCAGTAGTCTCTCCAAGGACAGCTATCATATCTGAAAATGAGAAAAGGAGATAGTAAGCTAGTCTTTTCAATACTTCTCCTTAAATTGAACATCCCAGGATTCCCGAAGGCTGAACCACAGTAGTGAAAGCGGATTGAAAGTGCTATAAATGCATAGTGTGAAAGAGTCCCTGGTCCACGTTTGCTCATGCTTTCTCCAGACGGGCAAGAGACAGCTTGTGCAACGGAGCAGTGGGCCACACATGGGGCCATACCTTTGCTCCACAAAAATTGCAATTGCAACAGCAGCAGCAATTCAGAAACAAAAATAAAATGGAAAACACCCACCCATACGGTGCAAAAGTAAAGCCCAGCTTATTTGGCCTTGCACCATTCTTTTTGAACCACCCTGCATTTTAATATAGAGATGCTCCGGGGATCACCCGCTGTGGATGGTCAGTTACACAACTAGGTTCACAACCAGACTGCCCCACATGGAAAGACCCAGCTCACCATGTCGATAAGGATCGTAGAGAGCCATGAAAGCAGAGCCGGCCGCCAGCAGGACTTTCTGCAAAGGGCTGGTGGGGATGTGGCCGGGATACAGCGGGTAATAGGTTTCCTCTTCCATGGGATTGTTGGCATCGGACTGCTGGCTGGTATGGCAAAGCTGGCATCTCGCCCCTGTCCCTGTGGAAAGAAAATCCCAATCAGAGTATAGGAAGGGAGATGACTGGCAAATATGATCAAGCAGTGCGTTCAAATGGGGCTGAAATCAATGGGATTCCAACAAGCTATGAAATCATTAAGTAGCCTGTTATTATCTGCAATTCAGGGATTGCCAAACTTTGGTCCTCCAGATGTTTTGGACTTCAGCTCCCAGAATTCCTGATTACTGGCCCAATGGCGGGGGCTTCTGGGAGTTGAAGTCCAAAACTCCTGGAGGACCAACGTTTGGAAAACATTGTTTTAGAACAGTGGTTCCCAAACTTTGGTCCTCCAGATTTTGGGACTTCAGCTCCCAGAATCCCTAGCTGTTGGCCCAACTGGCTGGGGCTTCTGGGAGGTGAAGTCCAAAAACCTGGAGGACCAGTTTGGGAAGCATTATTTTAGAGAAGACTGAAATGTAGGGCATGTCCGGGGAAAGGAGGACGTCTGGCCTGGTGCCACAGCAAAGTACAAATCCCAGGATCCCATGGCAGTTAAAGCAGGATAATAATAATAATAATAATAATAATAATAATAAATTTATACTGTATACCGCCTTTCCAAAAAGATGCATCAAACGGCATTACTGCTGCAGTGTGGCCAAGGGGGGTTCAACAGGAGACACAGACATGCCAAGACTTGCCTAAAATCCCAAAGGGATGGCGGGTTCTTCTTGGGGTTTTGAGCCCCAGCAGCAGAGTTTGCGCCCTCCTAAGAAGCAGCAAAGGCCACATCGTCTGCAGCAGCCTCAGGGCAGAGAGGACCCGGAGGAATGCTAACACGCGTGGAAGCCCTGCTGCACGTGAGAAAGGGGCCAAACAAAGGCCAGCGCATTTCCTGGTCGCAGGTCCATTGGTCCTGGCTGCAAAGGTGGGGGGGGGACAGCCCTTAGTTTTGAGCCTCCCCTGAATGGAGGCGGGGAAAAGCCCTAGGAAGGCTGGGAGAGCAGCAGAGTTTGATGGGGCTGGATTGCCATCTGCTGGTAGTAAGGAGCCTCCTCCAAAGCAATGGAAGGAAGGGAGGAAGGAAGAGGGAGGAAGGAAGGAAGGAAGGAAGGGGAAAAGAAAGGGAGGGAGTGGAAAAGGAGGAAGGCCAGAAGTGGGGATGGCATAGCAATCGTCCACTTCAATTCTGGAGGAGCGAAGGAAGGTTCCGCCGCGGGGCTTGTTTCCGGGGGGAGGGTATTCGGCGCCGGACCCAAATGGCGGCGCCCAGGGAGCGGAGCCGTAAGGAGGGTGCACCCATCGGGAAGCACGGCAAGGGGAGGGAGCTTCGCCATGAGGCCGGCCAGGGCTCGCTTGCAGGGGCTCTTCGCCGTCTATAAGGCCCCCGGAGTGGCCTGGAAGGCCGCCAGGGACGCCGTGGAGACCCAGCTGCTCAAAGGTCGGCGCCTGGGGGCCTTGCCTGCCTCGGTGCCCCAGAAATAGCCTTCCCCCCCCACAACCCCCGCCTCACTCCCGTGGCCCAGCAGCCTCGCCCTTCTCCCGTCTCTTCGCCTAATGCCTTTCCCTTAGGGCTCTGCTGGGAACCAGGGGCTTGTGAGCACCAACTGCCTTCTTTCTGGTTGAGGTTGTTGATGTTGTTGTGTGCCTTCACACAACACTCTTTAAAGGGCGTACTGAAACAACTGGCAGCACTTACCTGTAGGGGAAGGGAACCATACTTGCCCATAGGGGAACATTGGGCAACTATTCCCCAATGATCTCTGTGGGCAAGTACTGATGTTAGTTTTAGTCTGTCCCCAACTTTAATTCCCTGCCTCAGGAGGAAGGTTTACTGGTTGGGTTATGTCTAATAACTAGAAAGCAGAACTAAGTTTCTCTGTTGTGTTATTCGATTCTAAAAACTAGAAATTAGAAGTGTACAGATTTCAACAAAATTAATCAGAGTTGGTTATAATTTTTTGGGGGGGAGGAAATTAGTAATGAGATGTTTATTTCTTCCCTGTGTTTAGACCTGAACGCATTGGAGCGGCCTCCACCTCGACAGCATGTCCGTTTCCTGCCTAGCACCACGGATGGAAAGGATGGAAAGGAACTGACCATGACGGTTTCACAAGTCCCTGTGTTAGCTGACCATCCATTAGGTAAGAAGCGAGGAGAAAAGTGGTTGTGGAGAGGATGAGGAGCCAAATATACTTTCAAGCAAGGGCAAGGAATGTGTTGGACTGCAACTCCCCTCATCCCATTGGCTATGCTATCTGGGGCTGATGGGAGTTCTGCCTGTGGCACCATTAAGGAAGCAATGCCCAGGAACACCTCTCCTTCATTAACTGAGAAAAACAACTGTATTGGTTTTTTCCCTTCTATTCAGTTTCTGGACTGGTATTCACCCACCTGAAAATTGGAGCAGGTCATGTCCTGGACCAAAAGTCTTCTGGTGTACTTGGTAGGTGAAAGTTGTGAATTTGTATTCAATTGCCTTCAGTCAAAATGACAGAATAAGTCTACTGGTTTTGGCAACAGTTTGGCATCAATATTTGCTTATTAAGCACTGGGCCTGTTGGTTTTATGTCTTGGTGGATGCTCCCAGGCTCCTTTCCAAAAGAGGCTGACCTGTTGTCCTGCCTATTCAGACAACCTGTCAGGAACCAAACTTTTTAATTGGGTGGGTGCTGTATTTTTTTTAAAGGAAAAGATATAGAAGAAAGGTGAATCTAGTCCTCCTCCTGCCTCCCTCACAAGAGAGGGCTTTCTTGGTGGTTGCTCCAAGAAACTCTGGAACCTCCTTCCAAAGGAAGCTAGAAAGACCCAACTCCAGCTGCCCATCGGTTGACAGCTCTCTTGTCCCCAACCCCACCTTTGTATCTTTCAGTGCTTGGAGCGGGTCGCGGTAACAAGCTGCTCACTGACTTGTACAACGCTCATCTCAGCCGGGTAGGGTATCATTCGTCTGTCTTCATTATTCAACGATATAAGTGTTAGTCTCCAAGTTCCTTTGTATTTCCTCATCATTTTTAGCAATGATTTTGTGGCTGTGTCTTAAACATTCGGTTCATCATTCTAAGAGAAAAAAGTCTATAATCCATTTCCCCCAATTTTTCTAGAAAAAAAGACTTTGAAAAAGCAGCCCTCTACCGATTTTGCATTTTTCCCTTGTGTCTTCACATCTCTAATGGGGAGTCCAGCTGGGTTTTCTAAGCTTTTCCAAGTTAAATGCACCACACTGTATTCCTTCTTCTTTCCAAAGACCTATACGGTTCGTGGCCTGTTTGGCAAAGCCACTGACGACTTCTCAGATGAAGGCAAACTGATTGAGAAGACAACATTTGGTAAGTGGAACTTGCTAGCACTTTCTCTTCTTGGCTATGACTTTGAGGTCCGCCCTCACCTAGCTGAAATCTGTTTACCGGATCACATTTATGGGCCACACAACTCCTACCCCGTCTTGAATTCACTTGGCCCATATGATCCCTGGTACAGTAGGTGCTCAATCTTTGGTCCTGCCACAGTTTGGGTTTGGATGTGACCTGTCATATGTCCCTGCCAGAGAGACAACTGGTGAGGAATTGTGGGAGCTGGAGTCAAAACCATGGAGGACCAATATTTGAGAACCAATGTTTGCCTCCACCTGCCAAGTAGCCTACTGCTTCTGAACATGAAGACAAGTTTGTGGACAATGATGGATTTATCCTGTATCACAGCAATCCCTTGCAAATATAAGATCCTTCTGAAGTCAAAATGGTACTGTCCATGGACAAGATGGAAGATATGCCTGAAGTCCAGGCTGGATCAGCTAGTACATATTCTTTCTTCAATACTGTTTCTCCTCCTCGTCTGCAGATCACATCAGCAGGGAGCAGCTGGAACGGATTCTTTCTG
>NC_056528.1:13243360-13353926 GCF_019175285.1 Sceloporus undulatus | reverse complement strand
TTATCCAGGGATCCCATCACAAGGCTTTGTTGCAGTAAGTATTCAGTCTGAGAGTCTGTAGGTCAATGGTTGACTTAACCTTATTTGCATTGGTTCCTGTCTGGATCCGTCAAATCCCAGGTGATGGGAAGGGACTTTTTCCTGTCTATGATCCGAGAGCCACTGTTGATCAGGCTAAACTAGATTTAGGTATAGTGCGGCCCTCCAGATGTTGCTGGACTGTAACTCCCAGCATAGCCAGTGGTGAAGGATGATGGAAGTTGAAGTGGCTGCTCCCTTCCTCAGGCTGGGAGAGTGTAACTTAACCCAAGATCAGCCAGTGGGTCTCTGGCTGAGCAGAAATTTGAACTTTGATCTCCAAGCATCTGGTCCAGTACTCTAACCATTAGACCACACTGGCTGTCTATTTTAGGATTGATGGGGTTTGAAAAAGTAGCCCTTTTGCAAATGGGGTTCCAGCCTCATTGACATCCCACTGCCCCTTTGTTGAGTTCCCTTTGGAGGTGAGCAGGAAGAGAGGGGTGGGGTGGGGCAGTCGGTCAGACATCCTGCTGTCTCCCCCCTCACCCCACATCTCTTTCCTTCTCTCCCCAGGCGACCTCTGCCCCTCTGGTTCCTCCCGCTGCGCCACTATCGCCCTCCCCAAGAGCACCAGGAGCCTGAGAGCTCTGAACCGCTAAGCTTCCTCAAGAGCCCTGCCAACCCCAAGACGTGGAGTGTGAGCCGGTCCATGGGCAGCGATCATCAGCAGCCGCTGTGGCGGGTGGCCCTGCTGAGCCTGACATTCATGGCCATTTTGTTATGGTGTGTCCTGCGTCCTGAGACTGAAGCTGACCGGTACCTGGAGACTATAATGGAGGAGGACACCCCAGATCAGGAGTCTCAGCCCCCCTTATCTGGACAGGAGAAACCTTGACAAGAGGATGTGGGGCAAGAACCCCACAGAACTCTCTGGACTAGGCAAGACGAGTCGATGCTAAACCCAAGCTTCCCTTTGACTTGGGTAACTGGAGACGCTTGGTGGTGGGTGGGTCGGAAAAGGAGAAAGGAAGGGAGACATAAAGTGAAGAAGACCATCACTCAGCCAGCAGGAGAGTGTATCTCCTCAGGGTTGCTTGTGCCATTGGAAGAAGTTCTTTCTCTAAACAAAATGGACATTCTGAGCTTTTCAGTGGATAAAATGTAGAAAAATGGATGCTGTTCTGTGTTGTAAGCACACTCCCTTTTGCAAAAGAAATCATGCTTGTTATATTTACCATGTAAACCAAAGCTGACTATACTAATGTCTGAGAGCTGAATTTATTTGGAGATTTGTAAACTAATCCTTTTATGGTGGGGTCGATGTAGAGCAAAGTGTGCCCCCAGAGCTGCTTCTGAGCTCCCTGGGCCCCCACAGATTTCAACACAATTTTTAAAAAGTGGAGCCTTTAAGAACCTGATTTGACTTCAATTTACACCGGTGGACATCTGGTGCCGAAAGCAGCATTGCAGAGAGCAAGGTGTTGGGCCAAACAGATAGATAACAATTGCTCTTCTCTTCATAAGTTTCTTCCTACCTTGCTACTTAACAGACACCTTGTGCCTGGAAGTTTACACAATATTGTCTTCAATAAATGTCTCCCCAAAAATACAAACTGCCTTTTGGTTTTCACATTGACCTTCACAGTGCAATGTCTCCAGTTTGCACCTCCTGAATTCAGGACCAAGTCAGACTTTTGGTCTATGTATGCCAGTACTGTTTACACTGGCAGCATCTCAGAGGGTTAAGCAACCATCTTTCCAAGGCTGCTTGAAGATTACAGGATTGAAACTTGGACTCTTTCAGCTATTACAATTTTGGAGAATGAGTTTCAATTATATCTGGATATATTTATATTCTGTTTGCTCACAAAATAGCCAGGCTTGTGAATAACTGGATCTGTTCTGAGTGGACAAAATGTACAGTGTTGAATGTCACAAACGCCAACAAGCTGGGATTTCTAATTTCCTTCTCTGTCCCATTCTTTACCCTCGCGTGCTTCCAGATATGCTAACATTGACTTGAAAACACAAGAGGCTTATGAGCTGGCTGTGAGAGGATTAATTCGCCCCATGGAGAAAAGCCCACCCTTGATCACAGCAGTGCGATGTCTCCAGTTTGCACCTCCTGAATTCCAGCTGGGTATGGTTCAGGCTGTCTCTCTTATACTTAAGGCAGGTTTCTGCAATTGTTTTTAAATCAAAAGCCAAATTTCTAGTCCGTACAGTTATCAACCTGGGTCACCCACATTCCATTTTAACCTCTTGAACATACAGACTGTTCAAATGCAGAATAGACTGCCTCAGAAAATAGATGGATTCTTTCATTAGAGGTTTTTAAGCAGAGGCTAGATGGTCACCCTTCGGGGATGCTGTAGGAGTGGATTTCTGGCACTAGATGACCCTTGAAGTTCCTTCTAACACTTGTTTCTTCAGTGAAAGTGTATTATTTATTATTAACTTTATTAATTTGCCAGAGAGATTTCTTTTGAGCCAACTACTGTGATTTCCCCCCTTGTCCTCTAGAAATTCACTGCTTGCACGAGACTCAACAGTATCTCCGAAAGATAGTTCATGAAATTGGGTTGGAGCTGAAGTCATCTGCTGTGTGCACACAAGTCAGAAGGGTCCGGGATGGTGTTTTCACACTGGAGGATGCCCTTTTGAGGACGCAGTGGAACCTGTCCAACATCCAGAATGCCATCCTGAAATCTAGGCTCAAAGTTAAGAGTGAGATTGAAAAGAGCCTGGCTCACCAAGAGGACCTCTGGGCTGAAAATGAGGAAGATGGAAAGACCGAGGATGGCCAGACTGATGGAGAAATAAGGCAAAACAGGGGAGGAAATACCTTGCTGACAGATTCAGTGATAAAATTAGGACCTTGTGCTTGGAAGACTGGTTAAGCTCAAGCAAGGAAAGTGTCCTGGAGCTCTAACCATGGATTGTTTTGTACCTCAACTGTTAAATCTCACCTTCCTATCATGGACTATAAAAAGCTTTCCAAAAGCTAGTGCCACACCTTGGAGAACTCCTTGCTTCCCTGCACCTTTTTTCTTTCTATTAGGGACAGTTGCTGAACATGTGCTGATGCAGTGGTTGAAATGTCCACAAAAAGATTTGTGAGCCAAAATCAATAAGCCACACAGAGCACTAACCTGACTGTTATCTAAGTGTAGCTCTAAATTCTTCATATCAGGTTGTACCGCTTTGTTAAGTCCTCCCACAACAACAAAACTCCTCTTGGTGGAGGTTTGTTACTGAATGCAGTTGCAAAGATTTGATTTGTGTGTTGCCAGCTTCTCTGGTATATAAATTGTCCATTTTCTCTAGTATATAAGCTCATTACTGTTTTATTTCAGTTAGTATGCCCTTACACCAGAGGGATGCATTAATTTATTAAAGTCAAGATCACAAGATGATTTACAAGATAAACAATACAATAAAAACATCAATAACACACAAAACAAGGTGTCCAGAGTTCAATAAAGCTGGTAATTTGGAAAACACATTGTCCACTCCAATGCTTGGTAGATAGCAAGGTCAACAACTTCTCCACCTTTTAAAATTAAGGAAGGGAGAATTATACCATTGATCCATCGTATTTCTTGGAAAATCTGAACTTGCAGTACTTTTCACCATTTTGTTCAACAGATGCCATTGTTTTTGTATTCTTTCTAGTCATTAAGATCCAGGTCAAATGCAGGGTACAGGTCCTTTGTGGTGACCCCTCTGATCACTGCTAGAAGAGGGAAAAACAGTAAGGAATACCTGAGAAGGTGTGTCTGCCGTTACCTTGCACTCATGTATCTTTGCATTCACTCTGGTATATTCAGCTTGGACAAGCAATGGCTCCCTACCCTGGTTATGTCATTTCAAATTATCCACTCTTGCCCTACAAATCCAGCACTACAAGGGATGGGGAACCAGTGGTCCTCCAGACTTTCTACCATCAGTGCATATCCAATGGTGAGAGATTATAGGAGTTGCAGTCTGGCACATCTGAAGTGCTATATGCTTCCCATCCTTGAACTGCATGATTCCTGTTGGATCGTGAAGCTGATGTTGGCTTTGTGTGCTCCATGGGATTACGACGGGTGGAAATTGTATGGCCTTGCAGGTGTCAGTGGGCAATTTCCAGAAGCTCTAGCCCACATAGCTAACAGTGAGATACGGTAGGAGTTGCAATCCCACAGTATCCGAAGGTCCACATCCCAACCATTGGACCATAACAATAAGAACTTCTAACAGTGATGTATTTTTCTCCTACGTTATACCAACTGAAATTTTCCTCTGAATGCTTAAAAAAGAAGCTGTACACAAACGTAATTCCTCATTTGGTTCTTACCCAGTCTGCCTAAAAGCATTTGTCCGGTATCTTTTATCTCATTGTATTCATGGAGTAGAGCGATGTGGCTTTCTAATTCCTCTACGCTGTATCCTCTGTGAAGAGAAGAAATCAGAAAAGGACACTAATTGGTTGCAATTCAAAATACAATAGATTCAGTAATCCAACACACACCTTCTGCTCTCCCCTCCAGCCTTTCATAGTTCCTCTAATCTTTAAGTAACCCTTGGACTGCTGAAGTTGCTATTCTTTCCTGTTATAATCATTTTGGTTCCTATATTTTTTGTGCCAGATCTATACACCACACACCAGATACATCTTATGTTGTATATCAGAAGTGAGCAAGTACATACTCAGCTGATAGATGTGCTATTTCTTGGTCTAAATAAGTACTTTTGTTCTTCAGCTCTTCAATCTCCCGCTGCAGAGTCTCTTTATCCATAGGCTGGCAGGCCCTTGGAGACGGAACCTGTGGAGCAGAGACAGGTTTAATTGTTTTTGCCCAAAGCCATGAATATAAAGCATTTCGACACACAACATGAATGGCTGGGAAATGCACATCCAGTTAGAGAAGAGCCACAGGGTCAAAAAGCAGAATCAGATGACTTTTCCATGAAGAAAACCAGTCCTTATAGAGGAAAGAAAGCCACAGGAGTCTGATCTCTTTAGTTCTCTTGGCAATGTCAGGATCACCAGTTTTCATATGGTAAAAATAATAATTTGGGTTTCCCAAGTGTTCACGATTGCAGGGACAAGGCAGAAAATGCCATAAAATGCCCAAGCGCAACAATTTGAGACGCTCTTTCCCCCCCTTTCCAAACCTTGCTCAAAATCTAATCTGAACATAATAATAATAGGTTTGCGTCCTACTTTCTACAGATACTTACTGGAGACTTGAAACTTGCATTGCAATTTCTTTGGGTTCCAGCCGGAGTCCTGAAAGGAAAAATTAGAATAGGAATCCTTAAAAATCCCTCAGATTGTAAACTCAGTTGATAAGAAGGAGACAAATTTTCCTGAACTCCTTGCAGGGACGTAGCCAGGATTTTGGGAAGGGGGGGTCCAGACTAAGTGCCACCATTATAATGGGACTTGGGCACAGCAGCGCGGCAGCACATACCATTCATTGTATCTAACGGAAGGGGGGGTCCGGACCCCATGGACCCCCCCCCTTGGCTACATCCATCCCTGCTCCTTGCAGCGCTAGATTTCTATTTGCAAGGACTTCTTGTTTGACTATAGGACAGAATTCAGAACCTGGATCTGAGAAATAGTGTAGTGTATTCTATGTCTGAATCTGCATGGCAGAAATAATCCAGTTTGACACCGCTTTAACTCTCATGGCTCCATGCTAGGGAATATGAGGATGCGTAGAGCTCTCTGACAAGAGGCAGCTAAATGTTTCACAAAACTACAAATCCCAAAATTTGATAGCATTGAGCCGTGGCGGTTAAAGCGGGACCAAAGTGCATTATTTCTGCAGTTTGGATGCAGCCTATGAAGCTACCAGCTCTTCCTCTTGCATCAGAGTGGCCGGATGTCCTCCTTTCCAGGACATGTCCTCCATTTCCCACCTTCTGTCCAGAAGAAATTCCAAAATGCCCTCCATTTTGAGCATGGCAAAGAAGCATAAACTTTCAATGAGTGCGTTGAGCTTTTCTTGGGGCATGTCCTCCATTTTGCAGTGCCTCTGCAGGCAGGACATCTGGTCACCCCTGCCTTTACATGAAAGAACTATGGGATGCTCCCAGAGACACCCGTGTCCTTCTGTTCACACGTTTCTCTCCAAAGAATGCGAAAGGAAACTTGCTCTGGATTAAACTCACCTCTTAAGGAAGGGTCTAGGCGAGGGTCCCCCCTTTCCTCCTGGGCTTTGCTCCCATCTTTGGCCCAAAGGAGAGGCTTGGTCCAGCTTGGCTCCTTGCAAATTTCCCTCCTTGCAGCAGCTCCCAGCCCCTTCCTTTTCATGTTGCATCTTGGGATTTGTAGTCTGAGGAAGGAAGGAGAGGGAGGAGAAAATGAACATTGATTGTAATGCATCCTGGGACTTTCACTTTGCATTGCTCGATGGGCTTTGCAAGGTTTTTTTTTTTGGGGGGGGGTATTAAATCAATAAAGCTATTAAATCAATAAACTTGCTACAGTTTACAAGGCTTGATTCATTTGTTGCTGCAAAATGCAAAGACTTTCCAGAGGCTCCGTGCCTTTACTTAGGCTGCATCTGCACTGCAGAATTAATCCAGTTTTGGTTTATACACCAAATTCATATGTGTATGAATTTATATGTTTAAATTCATATATATATATATATATATATAAATATAAAAATATAAATTCATACACACACACACACACACATGGATATAAATATAAATTCATTTACATAAATACAAATATATGAATTTATATTTATACATATAAATATGAATATAAATATAAATTCATATATATATATTTAAGAAATTATATTTATACATATATATGAAGTTAAATATAAATATATATACACATATATATATATATATATGAAATTATGTTTATATATATGTGTGTGTGTGTGTGTGTGTGTGTGTGAGAATATATATATTATATATATGAATTTATATTTCTATATTTTCAGCTCCATTTTTTCCCTCTGGCATGTCCTACATTTCATGGCACCTTGCCCTACTTTGCAATGAGGGCTTCTGGTCTTCCTGACCCATGATCCGAGTCAAATATAAAAGGCAATGCATTAAAACCCTTTTACTCCATGCAGAAATGAAATAAAAACCCGGGACACTTTTAGTTTGGAAGCTGAGCAGAAGTTCCTTCAGAGGTTTCCTAATTCATGTGAAACGGCGGATGGGAAATCTTTGCAGGCAAACATATCTGGAGCTGGTCTTTCAGGTAGAGCAGCCAGCCCTTCCCTTTGAGTCATTATTTAATGAGCTTCTCACAAAGTGGGAGTAATTTGGGAGGGAAAGGATGGGAGGAAGAGAAGCGTGGAGCTTTCCTCTGGAGGCTTCTCTTTGCAGGTCTTTTCGGAGCAGACCCAAGGCTGTTGCCAAGGCCTTCTGCTTGGAAGTGGACTCTGCTGGTGCCTGAACCTTACAATGGCATTGGAGCCCTTCGCCACAGACAAGGGCTGCGTCTGCATTGCAGAAATACTGTTGGCCCTCCACATTTGCCACTTGAATAACTTCGCTTTGGGCATCTGTAGCTCCTCCGGCGCAACTCTGCTAAATGCTGACGATAAGAGTCGCCTTAGAGATTCCTAGAGAAAACACTTTGGTAGACATTGGACGTCATCAGACAAGGGAAATTGGAGGTATAACCCAATGGCAATCCAAACACAATCATGGTGTTTAACATTATTGCGTGATAGACTACCACATGCAATTTGGGGCAATGGCATGCTATTTTTGGGCAATGGGAAGCCAGTAAATTCGCTGAACTGGCCCCACTTTCTTTTGATTTGCAATTAAGAGAAATTCCTCACATGAGACAAAGTCCTAACCAGCGCAATTCTGCTTTTAGAGGGGTCCTGCATCCCTAACCCCAGCAAATGTAGAGGACCCACCCTATTGCAGTTTTAACACCCCTTTAACACCTGCCCAGGTGCCATGCTACTTTGGCACTTTGAACTCATTAGGCTGCAGTTGTGTGTATGTATATGCATGCAGCGTATACAATATACGGTATATACTGTATACATATATACGTATGTATGTATATACACACACATACACCACTGCAGCAAAATGAGTTCAAAGTGCCTAAAGGCACATGACAACAAATATGTAGGTAGAGCCAGAGAGCGAGTGATAGTGAGTGTTGTATTCTTCTACCTAATATATTGTTTCTGTGTGCCTTCTAGTTAATACAGTACACGTGTGTATATATATATATGTGTGTGTGTGTGTGTAAGTAGTAAATGTGTACATATATATGTATAGTATTCTGTCTATCTACTTACACATATATTGTTGTGTGTTTTCAAGTCAACATATATATATATATATATATATATATATACACACACATTTATATATGTATATCTATACAGTACTGTACCTGTACTTTAAGGCACACAGTAGCAACATACGCCTAGAGACTAGAGGGAGGCAGACTAGACCCTACTGAAGCCGATTTCTACCTTTTAATCCTGAGGTAAAAGCCTAAGTGGGCGGGGCGACGCCACAATGAGATGGCGGCCGTGCCTTGTGCGCGTGCGCAGTGGGCCTCTCCCTGCCCCTCCTCCTCGAAGGAGGCGGTGCCAGTTCCGCGCGTGCGCAGTGCCAGTCTCCCTCTTGCGCCGGCGGAGGCGGAGCCTCTGGGCCTGGCTCCGTCCCTCCTTCCTCCTTCCTGCTTCTCTGGGCCTCCTTCTTCTCCTTCGCTGCGGCTGACGTGGCCCGGGCCCGGCTCGGATCATGGCGGACGGGAGCAGGCAGAGCAAGCTGGCCGCCGCCAAGAAGAAGGTGAGCGAGGAAGGAAAGACATAAAGGGCGGAAGGGGAGGCCTATTTCCCCGCCTCGGGATACGACGACGAAGCCAGGCCTCCCTTCCCTTTCCTTCCCGGGAGGGTGATTATTTCTCCCTCTCCTCCTCCTTCTTCCTGCCCCAGACACACCCTTCTGTGTTTTTGTCTTGTAAGCCGCCTTCCCGGGAGAAAGGCGGCCTGGAGAGGACATAACTGTGTAGCATTCAAAGGCATCGCCCTGCTTAATCTGTGCAGCATGGATTTTCCCATTGATGCGGCCTAGGATCGCATTGGCCTTTTTAGCTGCAGCGTCGCACTTCAGGCTCAGTATGGAGAGAGAGAGAGAGAGGCACTTTTGAAGCTCAGCGAAAGGGTTGGCAGCAGGAGCCTTGCCCAGGCTTCAGTCTACTGACCAAATGCATCTGAGGAAGTAGGCTGAGGTCTAGGGAAGCTCCTGCTGCCAACTTCCTCCTTTCACTCAGTCTGAAAGGTGCTACAAGATCTCTCTCTCTCTCTCTCTCTCTCTCTCTCTATATATATATATATATATATATACTGTATATGCTGAAATTTCTACACACACACACACACACACATATACGTATAAAGAAGCCAACTTCTTTATTTCAGTGAGTCTCAAAGGTGCCACAAGATCTTTCTACCTGTATGTATGTACATTATGCTGAAATAAAGAAGTTGGTTTCTCTCTCTCTCTCTGTCTCTCTCTAGAAGCCAACTTCTTTATTCCAGTGAGTCTCAAAGGTGCCGCAGGATCTCTACTGATTCTACAGACTGACACATCCTTTCCCCAGCATTTAGCCATATTCATATAATACCTTACGCAATGAATGAATGAATGCAGGGCTGTTGCTGTTGTTGTGTGCCTTCAAGTTGTTCTTGGGGCAAGATTGGTTCAGAGGAGGTTTGCCTTTGCCTTCCCCTGAAGCTGAGAGAGCATGATGTTTTTTATGTGAGCCTTTTGTGGGGTTTTCTTGGCCAGTTTCCTCATGGGGGGGGGTTGCCATGGCTGCCATCTTGAGGCTGAGAGAGTGTGACTGGCCCCATTTCCACGGCTGAGTAGGAATCAAACTCTGATTTCCAAAGCTGTCATCAGAGGACTGTGTCACACTACGCTCTTATAGGGCTATTATTCCACTTTAACTTCTGGGATTCTGGGGTTTGTAGTTTAATGAGAAGGCTAAATGCTGCTCCCTAAACTGCAAATCCCAGGAGTCCACAGCCAGAGCAGTTAAAGGGGAATACTAGCGCCATAAGAGCATAGTGCGATACTATCTTTAGTCTGAATTGTTTAAAGAATTGGGTCAGACCATCCAGCCGCGTGCGGCGTCTGCTGTTTTCCTGCCAGTGCCCCCAAGATGGTCTTGTGCTTGCAGACCTATTGTGCAAACGCTTCCCCAAATAGCCACACTGTTGTGCAGTGTCCTTTGGGATGCACTGTGACCTTGTGACCCCAGGCGCCTTTTACAGTTTTGCAGATGTGATTATTTCCGGCTTGGATGAAGACCTTCTCTCTAGGAATGCCTAGGTCCTCCTGCGCAGCTCTGCCAGATGCTGGCCATAGAGTTGTGCTGGAGAGCCTCCTAGAGAGAAGACGTCTCTCAGCATTTGTAGCTCCTCTAGCAGGACTCTATGAATTTGCATTTCCCCTCCACATTCACAGGGGATCCTTCACCCCTGACCCGCTGTATAAATGTGGTTGGAAAACTGTTAGTTGCAAAATTGGAGCAGGGAATTGCTCAAGCTCATGCACAGATATGAGTGCCTCACGCCAAAGTAACCTGTCTGCGCTGGCAGAGGAGCTTTTAATCTGTGCCATGAATGGGTGCCCAATTGACCATGAAGGTCAAGGCTGGCCGCCATGCCCTGCTGTTTCCTGACTTGCCTTCTTTCTCCTGCTCAGGGAACCTTCTTGCCCTCCCATCTCAAGAAACCAGACCCTTTATTTGGCATTGGGTCAAGATAAGAAGAGAGGGATGGTTGCTGTAACTATTTGCTCGGCTCTTGAAGTTACAGAAGCTGACTCCTTCCTTTTTCAAGAGTCTGTTTCATGAATAATCTCATAATTTTCCCAGGAGGAGGCCTGCTGTCCGTCTCTTTCTATTACTGGAGCTGGAATGGAGGCAACTGAGAGGCCGGGGATGGGAAGTGCCTGCCCCTCTTTATCTAGAAGTCTCTCATAACTGGGATCATGGAAGAGACAGTCCAGCAACATCTGGAGGGCCACATATGTCCTAGCCTTGTTCTAAATGTATAGAGAAGCGGGATGAGAAGTGGGCGCAGCCAGACTTTGTTTTCTCTGAGGGTTAGTGTGGATCCACTCTTGACAGCTGATGTGAATTTGCTCAGGGCAGTTCATTATGGAATGCTATTTATAAACTGCCATTACATAAATAACATGCCCAGGTGGCATGACAAGTGGCAAATGTGGTGCAAGCTGAGAAATAATTGTCTTAATTTATTTCTGCAAATAATAATTCTGAAATTGCCCTCCCTGCCAGATTGAATAAGCACACGGGGTCCTCTTCCTAAATCGCTTCCGGATTATGCTTTTGTTTGAGGCTTGAACAGAATCATCGACCTGGAAGGGGCTGCTTAATTTGTTAGGCTTCATTTCTTCTTCTTCTTCTTCCTTTTCTCAGCTCAAAGAATATCAACAGAAGAATAGCCCTGGGTTGACACCGGGAGCCAAGAAGAAACGTAAAGGTAAAGAAGGAAGTAGACCAGAGACACCGACTAATGATGGCAGAGAGTCTCCTGAAAACGTGAGTGGCTTACTTGCTATATTACACGCTCTGAAATGTTTCTCTTCTGCTTAAAGGTACTTTTGACACTGTAAGGAATTGAACAAGGCTGTGTGTTTCTCTTCCTTAGCTTTAGCAGAACAGATAAAATCAGGTTAGATTTGGTTCTCCAGGTTTAGTCAGGGAATATTTAATAAGGATGCTTTGGAATTCGCCTTGGGGTGAAGGACCTGCATCTTGATCCTAAAGAGACGATATGCAAGTGAGTCCCATTGATTTCAGTGGGATTTACTTTCCATGTTGAGTCTTTTTAGGACCTCAGCTTTTTGTTGATCCTTTCTTGATCCTTTGGCTTCAGGAACCCATTGATCAATGTTTTCGTTCTGTCCCCTTTTCTCAGCTGTTTCTCTTTCCCCTTTTCTTTCGCCTCCTTTAGATTCAGAACATTCTGAAGGTGCTGGTGTCAGACCTTAACCGCTCCAATGGGGTAGCCATACCTTCATTGGACAAGAGAAAGGTGAGGCAGCATTCAGAATCTGTCCAGCTGGCTTGCCGTTCGTACTGCATGCTTCTGGTCCTATTTATAAAAATCAGGGCCTTTCTGTGGGAGTGGGAGGAAGACAGTCTCACTTGGGGATCTTTGTGGTCAGCTGTGTGAGTGTTGTTGTTGTTGTTGCCACCATTAACGCCGAGCTATTTTTGACCCGCTCCCCCCTCCCACAATTGCATTTGTGTGCACTTCCCTTTGCTTAGTTCAGATTACAAACTGTGAGGAGCGACAGTTCCTTGGACTTGTAAGAGAACTTTGCTCAGGGCAGCTGCTTTGGAAATATGTCAGGCATCTCTGAAGAGGTTGGCCAGAGGAAGCTGGCCCAACGTCTTCTGTTTCCAGGGTGAGGGTGAATGGAGGCGTAAATGGCATTGTTCGCCATGGTCCTGACTTCTCTGCTTGCGATCTTCTTTTCTCTCTGTCGCTGTCTCATTTAGAAGTGCCTCACCTCAGAAGGACATGTTCTTGCTCATCTTGAGTCAAATTGTTGGCCTAGTTGTAGATGTGTGGCTTGTTCATGCCAACTCGTGTTTTGGCAGATGATGAAACTTGCCTATGCGGCGAAGTCTGAGGACTAATATATATTCAGCAACGCCCAGGCAGGAAGTGCCTTCTTTACGTCATGTATTCCTGGGGGCCGCTGGCATACATGTCTGTTAGGAAGAACAAGCTTCCATTTTTGGTCCATTTCTGCAGCTCAAATTCTGCTTTACCAGACATAAAATAGAAAGCACTTGGCTTAAGTGAGCTGCGTCTGCTAAGGATTCTTTTCCTCCACATTTCCTTACCATGCTTTAGGAATAACTTTTTTTTCTGGGAAGGTCCTGTATCAAAACATGGGAAGACAAGTCCATGTAATTTGTTTTTTGTATTATGATACAAAACTAACAAGCAACACTTTTAGCCTGGACCTTCTTGGTAGTTCAGCTAGGATAGATCCATTGAACAAGTTGTCAAACGGGGATTCAGCCATTAAATTAAAATTCCCTTGATTCAATAGACCTAGTCTGTTTGGGGCTAAAAGTAGGTTTGAGGCCTTAAGCATGTTAAAAGTTCAGATTCCCTTTTAGTGTTTGGCTCATGACTAGAATTGTCCTTTGTATTGGATAAGATCGATCTTCCAGTTATTTCTCAGGAATTACATTTCATTGCAGACATTGCGATCCAGAGAGGAGAGAGCTACCCTTTGACTTGAGAAACCCAAATGTAGTTCTGGCTTATTCATGGCCAATCCGTCAGCTTCTGTTCTCCAGTAGTGATATTAAAATAATAGAGGCCTGCCTTACAGACAGCATATTTTATTCATGGATATATTTGACGTGCCTGCTTTGTGAGCACAGTACAGTCAGTGCGACTTTCCACAAATAGAAAAAGAACAGTGTTTTAAGAACTTTTTATAAAATGCATAGTAGCAGACTAGAAAAATATTCCAATATACTTAAAAACACACAACACAGCACAGTTTTCTCTGTCAGCCTAAAAGCGGGCAGTGACAAAGCCAAGCATCCCTCTCTAGAGAAGCCTTTCCATAATCTGGCCTCAGTGGAAGTGGGAAAAGGCACTTTCACTTCCATCAGCTCAAACTGGGAGACTGTCAGGAAGGAGGTGCGCTCTACACAAAAGAATGGGAAATGGCATTCTTATCGCATATGGTCAACTTCAACAAGGGCATATTAACCTGGCCCTCTTTAAGTCAAATGTAGGCAGCAAGAGGAAATGCTTTGCCATCAAGATGAAGTGGAGAGTTCTCTTTGCTCACTGAAAACATTTTGTCTTGGAACGATGGCCAGATTCATGCCAGATTTATAGCTTTGAAATGGAGAGATAACCCTTTGAAGTCAAGTACAAAGCAACACATTTCAGTCCAAGTAGCTGTTTTCGTACTTGGTAGCTATGTTCGGGTTTTGGTTCATTAAGTCTCATGGGAGCTTGAGGCAAGTTGTGGTATCCATGCCCTATTTATTGTTTCCATTTGTAAAATGTGGAATACGGCATGCTTGTTTAGTTCTTTCATAACACACCTTTCCTCCAAGGAGCTCAGGATAGGATGTGTGGTTTTCGCTGTCAGGTGAGGCTGAAAGGTATTGTTGGCCCAAATGTTTGAATTTGGCTCTCCCTGGTCCCAGTCCCACACCAAAAGCATGCTGGCTCCCTTACTATGTATGTTGCAGGTTCTGCGGATAAATGAGATCAGGAGAGGAACATGGCTGCTTTGTATGCAGTTATCTGAGCTAGTAGTTCTGCTTGGATCTTCCTTTGATGTGATTAACATTAGCTGCTTGTCCAGCTCCCCTCTTCCATCCCATTCCCACCCATATACCGACCCCCCTGATCACACATCATTCCACATTAGAAATGGAAATGACTACATATGGATATGACTCTATGTTGGAATGGGTCAGCAAGCTTAGCCATTGCATCGCCTTCATGTGACCATTAACAGCATAAGGGGAATTTTTAGGAAAAGGTGTTTGCTACCCTCTAAGAAGACAGAAAGGCTGACATGGAACGTTTCTGCAAGAGAGAAGAGCTGAATGGTGGCAGTGGAGCTCTTGGTGATGCCTGTTTCCCGTCTCTCCCTCTGGGGCTAGGCCTAGACAGAGCGGCAGCCTGTTAGAACAGATCCTGAAGAAACAGTGTCTGTAGGATGAGATCTTGGCACTTTCAAAGTTACCACCTCATGATCTCTTTTCCTCTGGGGGTTGTAGGCTTGGAAGATCTTTGTTCCAGAATGACTGCCCTCTTGGCTGGCTCATTCTTTTATTGATCACATGGTGCATCAACAAGTGAGATCCTTTCCTTCAGTGTTCTTAGATATCCACATGCTAAGAATGTAAAAGGCAGAAAGATGATGCTCATACAGGGGAAAGGAGTGCCAACCATTCTAGGAAGGCTTTCAATTGTATTCAAATGTGGCAACCAATTTTTGATAACTGATCCTCCGGAATGGCATGCGCCAGGGGCATGATAACAGTTTGGACACAAGGAGGAAGGCACTTCCCCACACTGCAACTCCTTCAGGTTTTCTGTGTCCTGACATCCTCAGAACTTGGCCCTGGGCTGTTTGGGCTGAGTGTAGTCTCTCTAAATGGAACTATATTTGGTTATTTAATCTCTGAGTAAAATCCAGACCTGTAGTTAGTGGGTACCACTTTAATTAGGATAATGTTCCTATTTATATTTGATCTGGATATAGTCTCAGTGCCCTGGAAACCTTGGGAGGGAGTGTTTTTCAGGCAAACCTAGGCATATATAGTTAGTAACTCCTTCTCTTCCATATCTACTTAGGCCTGTTACAGACTGCCAAAATAAAGCTGCTTCGGGTCTCTTTGGAGGTATGCTATTTAAATGATGCATGCATCCTAAGAATCCGGAAGCTGCACCAAAAGCTGCACTCCGGTGCTTAGGAATGGAGTGTGGCTTTGGTGCGAACTCCGGACTCTTAGGACCCATGCAGCATTTAAATAGCATACCTCCAAAGAGACCTGAAGCAGCTTTATTTTGGCAGTCTGTAACAGGCCCTAATCACTCTTTCCAAGGATGTGTAAAAGTAATGGGGCAATATAAGTGCTAGACACAGCCCCTCAGATCAAACATAAGTATTAATTTATGCAGTTTTAATTCCCAGTGACAGTGAAATATTACAGGGTTGCATTTGTTTTAATAAGTAGGGAGAACACAAATGCTTACGGAAACAACCGACAGACGTCCTCCTCTGCGTTCCCCTCACCTGCATGGTGCTTGTAATCCTTGTGGTGTGTTTTGTGACAGGCATACTGTGATGGTGAAGTTGCTGTCAATAATGCTGAACAGCTCGCTGCTGGTGTCCTCACGTCATCTAACAGCAATAGTTTTCCTAGCTCTGCCGCTCCAGCTCCTGGTAACATGCAGCTGTCACAGGTTTGTGAATATCTGAATATCCTACAGATGTTTTTGCCAAGTTTCACATAAAGATTGGGGGGCGGGAGAGATACAAGGGTAGTGCAAGGTTATCAGGTAAGACACTAGCCAGTCATTTGGCAAGTTGCAAAAGTGAGAGGAATTAGCTCTGCAATATTCTGGCTATCTAGAGTGTCCAAATCACTCCTTTTCCATTGCTCCATTGGCATTTGTAGAGTCATTGGAAGCAATTCTTTTCTGAGTAAGAGTGGGGAATTGGAGCTTAGCTTTTCTCAGCCATAGCCAGCATAGTCAGTGGCGTAGGATGATGCGACTTGTTGTCTAAAAAAATCTGGCATATGCAAGGACAGGAAGTTTAAATCTCTCCTTCTGGTGCACTATCTCCTTACCTCCTTCTTCCCTGGAAATAGCTTTTCCAGTGTGAAATCAGTTGAGCAACATATGAGATTTTAATGTGGAGAGCACCATGAGAAGAGAGTAAACACACATGCCATATATTTAACTCAAACTTGCACAGTTTGACAAACAGTTGTTTGGTAGGCTAGGCACTGGAAAGATGGCATGCAGAGAAAGTCATAATCCTCCTTCACAGAGCTAACTGCTTATGTGGATAATGGTGGAAATTTGGCAATGGCCACTTGGTCACCACTTGATGCAGGCTGTGTGGGAGGTTTCTGTGAGCTTCTGCTACGCGCTGTAAGTTAATGAGAAGGCAGCATTTTCCCACTCTGTGTTGGAGTTTATATGTTTGTTTCTGTGTGCGTGCATGCAGGCATGTTCATGCATAACCTGATATGTTTGCTAGTCATTTCTTGTTCAGTTAGTTACATATCTATTTCATTCCACAGCTCAGTGACTCGGATCATAAAAATGCTTTTGATGAAAACAGGTAAGTGACTTTAGGCTTGCGTTTGTATTTCTGTGGTATGGTGTCTTTTTCCCATTGTATTACTAGTCCCTTTTTTATTAAAGGATCTGCCTGGTTCCTTTTCCAGGTCCCTCTCACTGACAGAGAGTCTCCGCCAGCTCTCCGAGCAGCTGAACGGCATGGTCAGTCAGGTAATAGCCAGAGCTTTCTGATTTGTCTCACTTCATTATTTTTCTACCTAAATGAGGGTTAAGAAGCTGGCTCAGGAATGTTCAGTAATTCTAAATTATTCGCCAGCTGCGCCCATACCTGGCCCAGAGGGACCTTGAAACGGTAGTACATGCTCTGGTAACCTCGAGATTGGATTTCTGCAACGCACTCTACATGGGGCAACCCTTATACCAAACCCGGAAGCTACAAATGGTACAGAATATGGCAGCCAGGCTGGTCACTGGAACTTCCAGGGCCAGCCATATTACACCGGTGCTTAAAGATCTGCATTGGCTGCCTATTCGCTTCCGGGCACAATATAAGGTGTTGGTGATGACCTATAAAGCCCTAAATGGCTTGGGCCCAGGATACCTGAAGGACCGCCTCTCCCCGTACATTCCGTCCCGCACCCTCAGAATATCTGGGCAGCAACTACTTAGGGTGCCAGGGGCTAGGTTGACCTCCACCGCGAGGAAGACATTTTCCATTGCCGCCCCAGCCCTTTGGAACACGCTGCCCACAGAGCTCCGCTCGGCCACCTCCCTGGCCCAATTTAGAAAGGACCTAAAAACCTTTCTATTTCAGCTTGCATTCCCCGATTAAAGTCCAGTGGGCCTCCCTTCCTCTTCTGTGGCAAAGAGGACTGGCTAACGGGGGTTTTATTCTGTTTGTATGTAATTGTTTGTAACCCTGATGTATATGTTGTTTGATATTTTGCTGTCAACCGCCCTGATCTATGGAAGGGCGGTATAAAAATAAAAAATTTATTTAAAATTTATTTATTAAATGTCTTTATAGCCAGACAATAAAACAATATGATGTTTTCATACCTATGATGATGAGAGTGAGAGCCTGCAAAGTCGATGTGTATTTAAAGTGACCCGGGGGTTATGCTAAATTACTTTGAAGTTCATTCTTTATTTCCCTGATTCTGGAGACATCTTTTCATGTTTCTGCCAGAGGAATATCATGCTAAAACTCATGTTTACCCAAGCCAATGGAATATACCAATTTTAGCTAGCTGTATATTGTAATAACAGGTATCTGTATTTTGCAGCCAGTGGCCTACGTGAATGGGGAAAATGCTGCGTCTTCCACAGATATGAAAGAAATGGCGGTAGGTCCACAGATATGTGCTTTTTGTCATTAAGCATTGATTTGAATAGGTATCCATGGTGCATTCTGGCAGTGACAACTGACTTGAATACAACTGCCTGCCCACTGTAAAACAAAAATATACACTGCTGGTTTCTTTGGTATTTGGATGAATGTTCTCCGAGTGACTTCCAGATTGGACATATTAAGGGCCTATCTTGAGTTTTATCAGAATGCAGAGTTGTCTTTGAAGGGGAATCAGATTGCCCTAAATCTAGTTGCTTCTACTACTTAGAGTTGGATCAGTTACTAAAAGGTAACTCAGTCCAGTTTGGACTAGCAGTTGGATTGAGGCCCAAGTGTTTGAGTGGGAGATGGCTTTTTTGTTTGTTTGTGGGGATGGGGAATCACAAAGGTTGATCATTTTCTTCCCCCCTTTTAAATGATTTGCCTTTTTCTTTCCTTCTTCTCCCCTCTCCTCTTCCTCTCTCCTCCTCTTGTCTGCATGTGCCCATCAGACCCGTTACCAGGAGCTGGCAGTAGCTCTAGACTCCAGCAATCTAACAAACAAACAACTCAGTACAAAGATAGAGGAATTGGTAAGAATCACAACTAGACCCAACTTGTTTGGCCTTGTCTTGCTGCTCCTTTGTGCTCTCTGGATGCCTGCAAGGTCCTGGGTTCTTTCACAGTGCCACAAGAAAAGTTGTCATTCACCTAGAAGTGGGATGGTAGTCAACGTGATCCAGTAGCACTAGAAGGAACTTGGGGTCTAAAATGAAAGCCTTGGCCTCAGAGGAGACATCTTGAGCAAGTTTATGTCTGTGAGTTCACATGACCCGTCTATCTTGTCTGTTTACACACTGAGGAGTGTTCGTTTTGGCAGAAGACAGATCTTTTGAGAAAATGTGGGCAAACAAAGGACTTGGCTCTTGATTCTTGCACAGCAGCAGTGAGTTACCTGTAGCTGTAATTTCAGCTGGCCCTCTGCAGGCAGTCATTTTAGACCTCTGGCAGGAGTATCCCAATGGAGAGAAAGCAAGCAAGAGAGAGAAAAGCAGGGTCAGAGAGAGAAGAGGGGAAGGGAAACGTGGTTGCCTCACACATACAGAATCTTTTTCTGTCGTGTTGTATCTCTGAGAGAATCCGGCCCTCAAAATGAAAAATGTGTGTGAGGGTTCCTCAAGCTTGCCATAGAGATGGGAGGCAGACCAAAAGGGCAGAATGCCTCATAAGCTAAGAACTTGCCAGCTAGAAAGAGAAGATACTATCAGATCAATGGGAACCAAGTTTAATTTAGTATATATTGTCCCAGCTAGTTCTGTTGCTGAGATGCTTAATTCAAGCTCTGGGGGGATGGAGAACTATACCTGAGGTTGAGAGTGTCTCACAGAAATTGGAAAGTTACTTTTTTGTGCTGTGACTTCCAGAATCCCCAGCTAGTAGAAACACTGGCCATGCTGTCTAAGAATTCTGGGAATTGTAGTCCAAAGAATAGCTAAAATCTGGTATAATGCAAATAAATACTCATTAGAAGCACAGGCTTGGATTACGTTCTGGGAGCTGTTAGAATGGGCTCATTAAAGACTAGGCCTTGCATTAAGAAATAGATTTAAACAGGGTATGCTACCATATAACTTTTTCATAACGTACTGTCACTGATTTTTCCCATCATAGACAACACTGAATGTATTGAATTTGTTTCAGCAGAGTGTGGGGCTAAACATGCTTGACCCAAACATAGGGATAGCGTGTGACGAGTTTTTCAGCACTTGTGGCACAGTGAGTGAGCCTGTTTGTCTTCTAGCTTGCATGGGCTGCTTCTGCTTCTATTACTCACTTGGCTGCCTTTTGAATACAGCTAGGAATGTGTAAGGCCTCTTTTCTCAGTCAGGAAAGAACCCTGTATTGTTCAAATTGCTTCCCCCTTCATTTCATCCTCCCCTGCTTGTTGCATGGCATCTCTTAGTTTTTTGCTGCACTGTTCTTTTCTTTGTCTCCCCTGTTTTTCCTGCTGTAGCATTTCAGTGGATTTCTGAAATGCCTTGCATTTGAGTATTGCCCACAAACAGTTTTTGCCACGTGCCTTTAACCAAAGCAGGTGGAAACATGAAGAGTTGCTTTGCACGTATTTGCAAATGAGGACTCAAATTCCATGATGAGGAAAAAAATAATGAACCTTTTAAGGAATTGATGTTAGCCATAAATTTCACTATATTTATTTTTCAATTATGAAAGGACCCATGAGGTTCATGGAACAGTGAATGTAGTGAGAGCTGTACAAGTCTGTTAGCATGTTCTTAGGTCACCACCTCCAGGTCCTTGGTTTCTGAGGCCAGGTTCTGACATAACAGGAAAGAGTGGCCTGTCCTAGCAATATCCTAGCAATATTTTGGAGTATTCAAAAAGCCCCTTCCCAGAAAGTAGCTGCTGATGTTGCTTTATGAGAGAAACCTTTCTAAAAAATAAGAGGAGGCAGTATCTGGTCTCTGGGAGCGAGTGAGGAAAGTTCAGAGGCCACCAGTGGCACTGTGATCCGCTGCCAGCAGAGTTTCATATTAAGTCTGCCTGGAGTCAGATGTAATTCTGCCTGAATTAATGTGAACACGCCTTAGTCTCTTGCCTAATAATAATAATAATAATTGTTTCATTTATATACCGCTATTCCAAAGATCATAGCGGTGAACAGCAAGTAAGCTAATTAGCAAGTAAGCTAATTTGCCCCCAACAGTCTGGGTACTCATTTTAGCGACCTCGGAAGGATGCAAGCCTGAGTCGAGCTACGGATGCTGTGCTGGTCTTGAACTCGCAACCTTGTGGTTTCGAGTAAATGGCTGCAGTACAGGCATTTACCCACTGCGCCACCAGGGCGCAGGTTTCTGCAGCTCAGATGTGCTGTCCTGAACAAGAGTTGATTTGATATGGTAACAGTATGTGATGTGGCCCCGATTTACATTGCTGCCTATCTTACACATTGCATTAAACAATCCTTGAGACGCTTGTGTAGCAGCTTTTATCATAGTGGTGGGAAATGCTGTTAATTATTGACCCATATCTGCTACAAAATGTGTCAGAATAGTTGTTCAGTATCAATTGACTGCAGCTAGCATTTACATTGGGAGTTCAGGGTCTGTTGATTCTGACCAAAAGCTATAAATGTTGAAAGGCCTTTTAATCCTCTTTGTATTAACCTAGCAAAAGCATGCCGACCAGTTGGGGGGAACTGAGCATGTAGGTAATACTGTTGTATCCTTTTTGTTCCTTCTGCAGAAACAGCAAAACCAAGAAGCTGTGAATCAGCTGGAGAAGGTAATATGCTGTGCTCTGCAGACAGGTATAGCCAGTTTGATTCTTCACAGTCAGGAGCAGGGAAAGTTCCCACAGTGTGCTGGGAGAATGAGTGATAGTTAACTGACTTAGCCCAACAATGAGGAGACAAGTTACAGAAACTGCCTACTGGGTGCAGCAGCAATGGGTTGGTATAGAGCTTATGACATCTCTGGCGGTGTGCATTGGCTGAATTTTGGGGATACTTGAGGAAGTTTGTAACTGTAGCATGATTTTCATGATGATGATGATATATATGCATGAGCATATTCTGTGTTTTCATAGGAGAAGAAGGGGTTTGAGCAGAAATTTGCAAAGGAGCAAGCAGCATTGCGAGAACAATTACAGGTAGATATAGGCCTGCTTCTTATTTATTTCAGCATATTTATGCCCTCACCAGTTTTATCTTTTTGCTCTCTTTTGATGTTCGTGTGACAATTTGGGAAAGGTCATCCTTTGGTAATGATGAGTCTTTTCTTCAGTTGCTCTGACAGAAGGATGCCAGACAATAGGCTTCCCCCATCCTTCATTCAGGTGTTCTGTGCTTTCTTTGCAGGTCCACATTCAGACTATTGGGATCCTGGTTTCCGAAAAGTCAGAGCTGCAGACGGCCCTTTCTCATACGCAGCAGGCTGCTCGCCAAAAAGCAGGTAGGCTAGACTGTGAGTTATCTGGCAGACAGATCACCTTGAGAGAAAGCGAGGCCTCCGGAATAAGCAGTTCACCCTTTTCTTCTGTCCAGAAGAAGAATAGTCTGGGAAATCTGGATGGGCCGATGGCTGCAAAAATAGACTGAGTGGGGCACAGGTAGCCCCAGGGTTGCATTTTCCTTATCTCTGTGCTAAAGCGATTGTTCAAGACTGAGGCAAGACTGTTGCCTTGATCCTTTGGCCTTGACTGCAACTCTCTGACTCATTCATGCCACGAGAGATAGTACCCTCCAGATATTTTAAACTAGAGCCCCCATCTCAGCCAGTAGGGTTAACATTTAAGGATGATGGATGTTGTATCCCAAAACAACTGGAAGGCATTGGTTTGTGGAAGGCCTCTGTTTGTGGAAGGCCTCTTAGTCAATGGGAAGAGAGAGTACAGTTCCAGAAGAGCTGATTGGGAATTTTTTGTTGTGTTACCTCCAAGTCATTTCCAACTTATGGCAACCCTCAGATGAACCTATCACAGGGTTTTCTTGGCAAGATTTATTCAGAGGGGGTTTGCCTTTGCCTTCCTCTGAGGCTGGGAGAGTGTGATTTGCCCAAGGCCACCCAATGGGATTTCAAACCCTGAACAGAAGCAAAGAAGCAGGCCTTTAAGGACATTTATTCAAAACATTTCCATGTGCCGTGTGGCAGGCTTCTGTCAGCTTCACGTCCTCTAGATGTTTGGGATACAAATTCCTATCAGTCTGAATTAACAAGGCAAGCAGATGTTACATCCAGTACATCCGGAGGGCACCAGATTATATAAAGTGGTGGTGAGAATCAGTGAAAGAAACCCTCCTTAAGCTGGAGGCCTGATCCTGTCACCCCGCCACCATTTCATAGGATGAAGGGGTGCAAAGGATGACTTCTCATCATCATCTCTGTTTTACATTCCATATAGTATACTGTACTAGGTAAGAACCAGCGCTTTGATTTGGCCTAAGAAACGAAATATCCTGCTTGGGTTTAATTGCCACCTAACCTCATTTTCTCTTCAACAGGAGAAGCCGAGGACCTTGCTGCTCGGTTGCAAGCCTCTCGACAGAGAATATCTGAGGTGGAGCACACACTTTCCTCTCTTTCTGCCCAACAGAAGCAGGCAGAGAAAGTGAGAACTCCTTACATTTACATTCCATTTTCTTATATCTTCTTTCTCAGTTGGGGCTTTCTATCTTTGTAGGCATGGCTACATTTTCCCCCACCTTCTCTTATCCCCAGTAAGCATTTCTCTTTTTTAAAAGGGGGTTGGGTGGGCAGTGTGTTGGCTTTGTTGAGCTCCCTAGCTTTGGCAGTCCACTTTGTTAAGCTTGCCAAGTGTTCTTCTGCCAGGGAGACTGAGGGCAGCGTTCCCTGTCAGAGAGTCTTTTTGGCATCAGTGCCATCTGGCTGTCTCCAGCTCTTATTTCAAATCTAATTGGTATCAGATTTCAGGAGTTACTTTGTCACAAGTCCTTTTTGTGAGGTGGTGGTATGGCCCAGAGGAATGGCCCTGCCATCACTTGGTGTATCCAGGTCCTAGCATCCCTGAGATACTGGTGCTAGTGCTTTGTTGTGTACTCTTTTTCTTGTATATGATTTTAAGATATCTATATACAGTAGATAAAGAGCTCTTTTCTAAAAATATAGACCCAAGACCATCCCCACCTGAGGCAAAATTTGGGTGCCATGAAAAAGGAGGAAATTATTGTTACTTAAGCATGATTGTTTGGGAGGAAACCTAAAGTGCCAAAACAATTTGATTTATTTTTATTTACGGTAGTTAGCTTAATTTGTATCTTTTGCCATCAACAGAACTGGGAAATAAGCAGGGGCTGCCCAGGAGTGCTCAAGGTTTCAACCTCCCTCATTGATTTATTCATTTTTTCTCGTTGGCAGCATAACAAAGAGCTGGCAAAGGAACGAGATAGTCTGAAAATGGAAGTCTACAAGCAAAGGTGAGATTTGATCGTCTTCTTGCTGCAGTGCTATCTATCATCAGAAGTTTTTCCAGTTCACTCTTGGGATATATTCTGATTTCCTCCCCATCTCCTTCATGCAGCAGAAAGGCAATGGCAAAAATTGCGGTTCTGAGGTTACATTGTGAATTTAGTATTGAAAAATTGGCTGTCTCTTAATTTAACCTAGTTCACAAAGATGCTGTAAGCTTAAACCAAGGGCTTTTAGGGACCATGCACTCTGCCCTGAGGCATGTACATTATAACTCAAAAGCAGAGTCTGGAGCTTTTTTCAGACTTGTGGCAAGTTCTGGATGTCAAAGGTGAAGACTGGCTTCTGCATATAGTTGTACCTATTGCATGTGTGTGTATTTTCTTACCTCTAGCAAAAGTAGTGAAGAAGTCAAGCAGCAGAATTCTGAACTCTCTGAGAAGCTGCGCAGCTTAATCTCTGAAAACTCGGCCATGAAGCTGGACGTGGAGGATTTGCACAAGAAACTGGAAATGGCAGAGCTGATGATTCAACAGGTGACTGTTACACTGCCAGAGAGGATACTAAGTGTTTTTGCCCTGCTGTATATTTAGCTGTGGGAGGGAGAGGCTCTATGTGATGCAGAATGTCTGCCTCCACACTGTTAATGTGTATGTTTCAGTAAGAAAATTGGAGTCTTTTGTAAAACCTCTATAGCCTTAGGAGAGGAGCCTGCCAATTTATTAGCTCTTCCACTACAGATTTTGATACACATCATAAAGTCTCCAAAATTGTGTTTTATGATTTATGGAATCCTTGCCCAGGTTACTGAACCTTCCCGGCTTCCCTTCCGTAACAGCAACCACTAGAAATGAAGAAGCACAGCATAACTGTTTCTAACTGGAATGCTCCCTTGGGCCAAGTATGCAGAACTGCACTTAAGATTTCTCTCTCTTCTCTATTACAAAATATCCATGTTAATCCTCCATCCTTAATGCAGGAGCTAGGCTAAAGGGGGCTTTCGAAGAATGGGAAACCATTGTGGGCAACTGCTGAAGGGTTGGACGGAGAGATGGAATAAAATGAATCTGAGGATCTGTCTGTTTGCCTTAACAGTTTGATTCCCTCTACAGTTTGCAAGCCAGCCAGGAGTCCCTGATGCCACTCAGCAGCTGCAGATGGCTCTAGAAGAAAGAGGAAATTTAGAAGCACAAATTGCTCAGGTAGGGAGGGATCCCAGAAGAGCCTTAGACATGCAGGCCTTTCTGGTAGACTTGGGGATTGAGCCTTCAGAGCAACCTCACTCAGCTCTGTGTCTGGGAGTAGTAGCTTCCTCCACATTGCTTAGCTTAAGCTTTTTGTCTTATTATTTACTGAGCAGCTGTCGGAATCGCTCCAGCAACTACAGGCTGAGCGGGATCGGTATGTCCAGAAGTTGAAGGAGGAAGGAGGAATCTGGCAGCAGCGAGTACAGGTGCTTTCTGAGCAGGTAAGAATAGCAACAAGAAGACGCTTCTGTCATTGCAGTGGTTTTGGGGAACTGGAGGGGAGCCTGCAGTTTTGCACAAAAGTTGGTGATAGTAAGACTGCTCTTTCCTTACCTTTTCCTATTGTGTAGATACACACTATGACAGAAGAAAGGGAACTGAATGTAAATCGAATCCAGGAACTGGAAAACAACCTGTCTGAGTTACTGAGCAGTCAGTCAGGTAAGATTCAGGTGCAAGGACTGCAAAAGGGCCTCCTTACAGGCACTTCTTTGGGATTCATTGATCTAAATCCTATTGCTTGTCCCAACTAGAGCAGACCGGCTGAATCAGTAGAATTTACATAAGTGCTGATGTAACCATTCAGTTAATTCAGTAACTTTTTGGGATTAGCAGTTGGATTTGGGGCTGTGTCATCCCTTCCTCCCATAATG
The DNA here is from genome assembly GCF_019175285.1 of Sceloporus undulatus. Lineage (NCBI taxonomy): Eukaryota > Metazoa > Chordata > Lepidosauria > Squamata > Phrynosomatidae > Sceloporus > Sceloporus undulatus. The sequence goes on along the minus strand of NC_056528.1, from coordinate 13,327,865 downwards.
CTCATGTTTTACATGAAAAATATTAAATGTTTAAATCTCCATTTAAGAAAGGGAAAAAAGCGATGTGAGGTGCTATTGGCTATCTTTGGTCCAATTAAAACACTATTTCAGCTTCCCCAAAATTATTTGTGGGCGTTGACACAAAAAAATGCCCTTAAGGCCATACTTTACCCTCCTTGCTGTAAATGGTCATGGGGGAATTAACGTGGAGTTGTGATGGGTCTGCCACTCTTTCTCTCCCTCGGTTCTGTAGCCGTGAAGCCCACGGAAAGTGAGCCTGCCCCTCCTGCAGGCCCAACGGAAGCAGAGCTGCGCCTGCAAGGGGAGCTGAGCCGCCTGCAGGAGGAGAAGGAGGCACTCCAGGGGCAGTGCCAGGCCCAGGTGCGGGACAACGAGCAGCTGAGCCGCCTCAACCAGGAGCAGGAGGAGCGCCTGCAGGAGCTGGAGAGGACCCTGCAGCGCTATAGCGAGGAGGCTGTTGACAGGCAGCAAATCCTGGAGAACATGCAGAGCGACAAGGCCACCATCAGCCGGGCCATGACTCAGAACCGGGAACTGAAGGAGCAGCTGGCTGAGCTACAGAATGGGTTTGTCAAACTGGTGCGTCCCTCCTGAATGGTGGTTAGAGGCCATGGTGCCTTCTGTCATCTTGCTGTTATCCCAAAAATGTTGCCGTTCCCAGTCCCATGCCATTACTTCCTGTTATGGGGAGGTTTGCTCCTGAGGGTTATTGTTGGCCATAAAAATGGCCCTGAGGCCATAGGTTTGCTTACCCTTGATATAATTCTGGTAATGTGCCTTCTTGCAGCTAATGTGAAGGATTGTGCGCTTACCTGGCTTAACCTCTTCCTTCACAGACCAATGAGAACATGGAGGTGACAAGTGCCTTGCAGTCAGAGCAGCATGTGAAGAAGGAGTTGGCCAAGAAGATTGGGGAGCTGCAAGAGAAGCTGGCGGAGTTCAAGGAGATGGTAATTCTCTACCCAGGGACAGTGTGGTGAATGAGGGAAGCCAGCAGGGATGGATCTGAGGGAAAGGCAACCCTGAGAGTCACAGAGTGAGGAGGTTGGTCTCCCCTTGTAGCTTCGTCCCTCCTTAGCAGTCTTTGAGACTAACTTAGGATACTTTGCTGTACCAATTCCTTAACTTAGGTGACAGAGCTCAGCCTCTTTGTGATTGAACTGGAAAAGAATATCGCAGTTAGGGCTTTTAATCCACTGTGTGTTCATAGGTGCTTAGCTCCAGTGAAAAACAGTTGAATCCCTAGAGTTCATATATTTGGAGGTGTGAGAAATGACAAAAGAACCCTTTTTCTTGCCTACCTTACAGTTCTTAAATAGTTCTCTCCCTTCCTCTGCTTCCCTTTACCCTCGGCGGTGTTAATGTAAATTTTTCATAGCCCTGGTGGCGCAGTGGTTAAATGCCTGTACTGCAGCCATTCACTCGAAACCACAAGGTTGCGAGTTCAAGACCAGCAAAAGGGCCCAAGCTCGACTCAGGCTTGCATCCTTCCGAGGTCGCTAAAATGAGTACCCAGACTGTTGGGGGCAAATTAGCTTACTTGCTGTTCACCGCTATGATCTTTGAAATAGCGGTATATAAATAAAAAAACAACAAAAACAAACAATCTATTTGATAATGTCCCAGCATTGTGTGGTAATTCTGCACCTAATCAAGTATGAGGATGGGGAGAAAATATTTGTATAAATACATCAATCTCTATTACCCACTTCTGGATTAGACAATGATTAGCTGGGTTTTTCCCTTCTTTGTCTAAGGTGTCTCAGAAAACGCAGGAGGCCCAAGCTCTTCAGGAACAACGAGATCAGTACTATACCCATCTTCAGCAGTACACAGCAGCATACCAGCAGCTAGCTACTGAGAAGGAGGAGTTGCACAAACAGTACCTTCTTCAGACACAGCTCATGGACCGGCTGCAGCATGAGGAGGTCCAGGGCAAAGTCACAGCCGAGATGCACTTCAAAGAGCTTCAGCAAGCCAAGGTAAGGCCTGGAGTTGAGAAGACGGTGGCAGTTAACACAGAGCAGATTTTGTATGGCGGACAGAATATCAAAATTGACATCTGGGCTGGTGAAGATCATAAGTCTGCTGAGAGCAGGTTTATAGCAGGAGCCTAGTCTCCAGGTCATCCAGAATGAGCTCCATGAAAACTGATTATGTCGTCTAGTCAGTGTATCTTGTGCTTTGGGTTGCTGTTGCAAAGATCTGTTGTTTGTTTCTTTGAAGGAAAGCCTAGAAACAGTTGCCAAAGAGAACAGAGAACTGCAGGCTCATGTCAGCCAGCTCATGGCCGAATTGGATGCCAAGATGCTTCCCAGAGTGCAAGGTGACTTGGGTTTCCCCAGGAGGATAAGACCCAAGAGGGCAAATCTAGGGGTGGTGGTGGTGTTCTAGCTCCTCTGTTCATCTCCTCTTGTTTGTAGGGGATGGTGTGGAAACTGAAGAGATGGTGGCAGACCGGAAGACTCCTTTGCTCAGCATCCCAGAGGATTTTGAAAGTAAAGAGGAAATGGTAAGTGGTGGGTCTTCCTGATTTTCCCGACTGCAGCTGAGCTGGGAATGGGAATAAAAATGGAAGAATTTTTGAGGTGCAGCTTCTGGTCGAAGACTTTTCAGTTGTATACCAGATTTACACCATCTTCCTAGCAATACAGCCCAATGTTTCCCTTGTGTTAACTTTAGGTTAATATTCCCTAAATGTTGGGACTTAATTACTTCTTAAAGAAGTAAGCTAGCAACCAGACGTTTGCATTGTCTGCTCCCCACTGGTATACTGTTGAATCCCAAATTACAAACACTTTCAAGTCTTTTATTATTATTTTTGTTCCTCTTGTACTCCTTTGTTCCAGGGTTAGGCAAAGTTTAGTCCTCCAGGTGTTATTCCACTGCAACGACCATCAGTCCCAGACAGCATAGCCAGTAGTAAAGAATGGTGGAAATGTTGGGAGGGCAATACTTTGCTCGGCCCTTGTTTAGTAGCTTTAAAAAAAACTTTTTACAAGGTGCTCCCCCACCCCACCTCACCCCATACTTATATCTTCATATCAAAACTTTGGTGGTACTGGAATTGCCTCTTAGGTTGCTTTCTTGACATCCGCCATGTCTCAAGCGGAATCTGACCGTGAAGAGATGAGGCAGCAGCTAATTGAGCAGAAGAGACAATGCAAAGGCCTTGTGCAGCAGATTTCAATGCTCAGGAAGGAACAACAACTGCATGTCACCTCAGCAGGAGGTAAGACTGCTGTGGAAAGGGGGCGCATATCCATGCATGGTTCTTTGGGTCCTAGCAAGGCAGGGACTCTGCAAAACAGACATGGACCTTTCCTCAACCTTTCAAACAGAATTTTCTGGTCTTTTCCAGCCTCCAGTGCAGATTCTGTTCCAGGGGAGGTTCACGAAGCTTTAAAACGTGCCATGGAGAAGCTACAGGTATGTGTTGTGGTGGGGAGTCTTGGGTTGTGAACCCAGATGAGTACCAGAGCACTTGTTCATGCCACAGATTGTAGGACTGTGCTGTGGCAGAAGGGTTTTACTTTCATCCTTTGCTTCCACCTGCCCCCAGTGACTGGCTATTGCTCTTTTAGTCCCGATTCACAGACTTGATCCGTGAGAAGGCAGAGTTGAAAGACCGGGTGGAAGAACTGGAACACCGCTGCATACAATTGTCTGGAGAAACAGACACAATAGGTAAGGGCCAGGCAGCCCCCTGCCCAGATCCTCTTAAAGCTGGAGGGGCTGCCCACTCTTTAAAACCAATGGGTCTTTTAATTGCTAGGCTGTGTTTTGTGCCAATGGCATTAAGTATTCATTCTCTTTAAGTGGTTTGTTGTGAGTTTAAAAATGAAACTGCATGTACATACTGAAATAGTGAGAAAGCATGTAACAAAAATCACTATGAAATGTTTGGGTACAGCATGTGATCCACTTTCATAGTATCCCAAGGATCTCTGCTTTTCTTTCCATTTGTAAGAGTCACAAATATTCATGAAGACAAAGGAAAAAAACAGGACTAGGAGCTTACACTGGCTGAGAAACATATCATCTCCCAAATCTCCTGAATGTTTAGTGAACTCAAAAACCAGTTATTTAGTAAATAAAATTAAATGAATCAATGAGTTATGCCCTCCTTGCTATCAACCTCCTTTTCCACTAAAAGAAAATGGGTAAAAAGAAAAAAAGATAGATGTGAACTATTGAAATTCCAGAATTCTAGAGCTGTATGACCTCTAACTGGAAGTAAAGACTATGGCTTGCAAAATGTATGTGATTTTTAATCTTTATATAGTGCCTGCAAAACTGCAGGCATTTTTGCAGTAAACACTGTGGCCATCCGCCCTTTTAGTATTACTGCTTTTACTCCTACTAAGGCTGTTTTGGAGAAAGAGTGCTCTTTTTCCAAGGGCCCGGTATTAGCCAGTGTATTTTGCAAAGCTTCTGAGCATTCCTCTACGTTTGTATATTCTCACACACACATCCAAAAAAGGAGGAGGCTGTACCTTCTTAATCTTCCTGGTTACGGGTTTTAAGTTTTCAATACATATATCCAAACATATAGCACTCTCAGCACCATCCTTCTAATAGGCCTGCCCAGCCTGACTCACGTCTCCTATGTTCCAGGCGAATATATTGCTCTGTACCAGAGTCAAAGGGCAATCCTAAAACAGCGCCACCGGGAGAAGGAGGAATACATCAGCAGACTGGCCCAGGACAAGGAGGAAATGAAGGTAAGCAGAGCTTTCTGATGCAGAGGGAGGTGTTAAACTTGAACAACCTTCAACTTTGGTTGCATCCTGTCTTGCCTGGAGCAGTAAAGTCTCTCTGAAAGAGAGTATCCTATCCATATGATGTAAAGCACCACATAAGTTAATGGGGTCACCCTATAGAATAACAAGCAAGGTCCTGTCCTCAAGAGCTTACACTGAACTTAGCACACTTGGTGGGTGGGGAGAGATCATTTATTTTCATCTCTGGTTACAGGTTGATTAATTTGGTTTTGGTAATGGCTGCCCTTCTAACCCCTCCCTGAACACCCAGCCTGTGTGCATGAATAAATGAAGGAAAAATACTTCCCCCTCCTTATTATGGTTACTTTTATGATGGGCAGGAAAAGGCATGTCCATGGGAGTGGGACAGAAGGGTCACTGAAGGTTGTGAACGGAACAACCAAACTCCAGTTGATCATAATGGGGGGCAGAAATGGGTCCTCTGTGCGACAGTTGGCCCTCAGTGGCTCTCTTTGCCCCCTTGACTCTGACTTGCTGTAGATGAAGTTAATGGAGCTTCAGGAATTGGTCATGCGCTTAGTTGGCGAGAGAAACGACTGGCACACAAAGTACATGGCAGTCGCACAGAACGTGGAGCTTCAGCCTGGCCCCAGCAGCGAACCTGCTGATGCAACAATGGAGAGGCACTTGGAGCTGAACGCTACCGATGGAGAAGGTGAGCAGAGGTGACAAAGAAAGGCGGGCAGGGGCTGCTGTCACTAGGAGGACACAGGTTGGGAATAGCTGGAATCGAGGGAGAGTTCCAAAGCTGTTCACTGGGGGACCTTAGGTCAGTCACACTCTCCCAACTTGACCTACCTTCCTGGGTTGGTGTAAGAACAAAGTGAGGAGGACAACCAGAGTATTAATGCAACAAATAAATTCTCCTTAACTTTGTTCCTTGGTATAGCTCTGGAACTGAAGAGGTAACAGCAAAGGGATATTCTCTTCACTGAGAAACCTAACTGTTTCCCTCACATCTGGGCTGAGAGTCTGTGGCCTGTATGTGGAAGTGAGAGATTAGCAAGCAGGCTTGCACCCCAAATTTTTCCGTAGAAGTGCAGTGCCATCTCTTATCTTCCCTTGCAGGATTGCGAGAAGTGAGTTTGACCGATGAGCCAGAACAGGATCCCGCGAGTGCTCCGTCCCATCCCTCTCACGCAGATGGCAAAGGCCCCCAGCCTGTTCCTCAGGACCCCACAGCCAAGCAGATCATGCAGCTTCTCCGTGAAATCCAAAACCCTCGAGAGAGGCCTGGCTCTCTCTTGGAGAACCCTTGCATCCCCTTCTTCTACCGGGCTGACGAGAATGACGAAGTCAAGATTATGGTGGTGTAACTTGGCACAGAGCCTGCTGAGGACCCAAAGTGCCCTGCATTCTCTGTTCTGCCTGCAGCAGCAACAGCAAAGGCCAGTCATGGTCGAGCAGAAGGCGAGTCCTGGGCCATCCTGGGCTAGTCCTCCCCTTTTGCTGTTCTGAACAGATCATGTAGACCATTGAGAGCGACTGGAGGAGGCTTGGTACTTCTGGCTTCTGTTTGTGGCAGGCAGTTAGTTTCACATCCTGTGACTTTGTTCCAGGACCATCTGCCCCTCATTTTCCCACCAGTTTATTCCAGGACAGATGGTTTGAATTCGCTTGTTCTCTCACCTGGACCTCAGCCCTTCTGCTTTACAGTGCTGCCAGCCTCATAACCAGAACATACCAGCCTTCATCTCTGGCCTTCTTCAGAACAGAGGCTTTCTCTCAGTACTGGAAAAATATTTTTTGTTTCATTCTGACAAGATGGGCAGCATTGATGAGTTGTTTTTTCCCATTGCCCTTTTGCTTGGGCTTCTGGCTCTTCGGTGAAGGTGAGAGTTGAGGGTGGGATGAAAACACGACTGCCCTTTGGAAGGTGAGATAACTTTTGACATCTGTGTTGGAAGATTTTATTTATTTTTAAAGATGGGGGAAACGAGTAAAGAAAGAGAGACTCAATGGACAAAATGAACCTGCTTTGTGTTGATTTATGGAATCCCAATTACTTGTAACTGGATCGTCATTCTTCCTAGTAGAGTGAGGTTGATTTTGACAATAGCTGGGGACAGGGGAGTTTTTCTCCCCATGTGGGGTGAACCCCAGCACACAACAAGGCAGCAAAGGTCTATGCAGAAGCATGAAGGGGGTGAATCCTGTTGAATGTTGAGTGGTGGTGGTGGTGGGGAAGCAGTGGGAATGTGTCCAGGAGTGACAGACTTGAAGCATGTGCTCCAACCATAGTTAAATTGTTCTTAGGAAACTAGGTATGGGAGACTGTACATTTGCACTTAGGTTGTGGAAGTTGTTGGCTGGTGATAGGACTCCCATGCCCCTGTGCTGAGAGGAAAGGACCACCAGCTGCTATGGATAGTGGGCTGCTGCATTGGGCTTCCCTGTCAGGTATTGTGCCCATCGCTAGTGTCATTATTTATTCCATTTTTGTTAGAGCATTGCATTCTAGAAGACCCAGCTAGAAGCAATCCAGCCAAAGACAAAAAGTACATGGAAATTGAATATAAAACAGCTTTCCCCCCATCCCTGCCTAGCCCACCAGTTGTGGGGCATGATTATACACTAAATCACTGTACTCTTCCATATTCTAGAGAGTTCCTGACAGGGGGGAAACATCCAAGAAATGGGCATGGCAAATGGTTTTGGTGCAGTGTTTTAACTTGCTTGGTGTGCTGTGTTGGGGCACTAGCAAAGCAGGCTTGTGAGTGCCTCCTGTTTGCACAAGTGTACATAGTGTGTATGTGTAACATTTTGTACATACCTTAAATGAAGAGAGGAATCCTTTAGCGGCATTTCTGGCTGCTGGGAGGCTACTCCTAACCTTGTATTATAAAGCAAAATTATCTAACGTCAGCGGAGGGGCCGGGGAAGGAATGTGATTTAATATAGAACTGTTAAATATTTATTGGGTGTCTGGTTTTCCAGGAATGTGAAAGGAAAAACCTTATTAGAAAAATCTTGCATTCTATGGCAGAGGTTATTCAATCCCTGTTACAAATTTGTTCTTTCCGAATAAACCTATTCCACCTCTAGCATCTTCTGCATGTTGTTCTCTTATGTCCCAGAAGAGTAAAAACAGCTTCCTTGGTTTAATGGAGATAGTTACATTACATGAAATGTGTACACAGCACAGAAGTTGGTTCCCACTCCAACGTCATCCTTCTGGACTAAACTATGTTTTCTTCTGGATATGTGAGGAGGGAGAATGCCTTGATCATTGAGGCTGCCCTTTCAGTCTATTGATCTACTTCCATGTATTTTTATTCTCTCAAAACTCTCAAAGGATGGGGAGCCTCATTCAGCTGAGAGACAAATTCGATTTCAGAGAATTTGTGGAAACCGCATCCCAAAGGCAAAAGGATGGGACCAAAACTACCAGCAGAAATTAGTTGAAAGCTCTTACTTCCAGTAGCTAAGCATTAGGGGCGGCGTTCCAGTTTCCAGAGCTGGAGGAAAATCCCATAGAAAAGCACCTAGTGATAAAGTCTTGAGAAAGCAAGTATGGGCATCAGGGTCTCTCAGATGACAAGATGCGCCTCAGGACCTGAGATTCCCATCCTGCTGTACCTCTTTCCCTCACACTTTTCAGTTGTAGATAACTGACACAATGGACGTTTCAACTTGTGGTACCTTAGCTTTCTGAATCTTTCATGGAGTAGTTATCCTCCCTCAGTATTAAACACTGGGATCTATTTTTCGTGTAGGACTTATTCTTCCTGAGTTACTGGTGCTTGTTCCAGTCTGTTATTCCTCTCTATATTGCTATTTCAGATACCCTAAAACTTAAAAGTGAAATCTCATACAAAAATTCATTGCACTATAACAAAACAAAACCTTATTCTTGCGCTTAATTGCAGTATTTCTAATGGCTGTTTCTGAAAACTCTTAACATGCGCGGTCACTTGTTTCCCATAGGCGACACTTTGTCCCAAACACACTGACAGCATCAATATGAGCCTGCAAGCACTGAGAGAGAATTTTATTCTAGGCATGGAGTCTCCATTATACAGAAATAATAGTTTTATTTCAGCCAGTAAACAAGAGTTGACAGACCACAGACGGCATTGACAGGTACTACTAGCACGGCAAAGATTCACCCACAATTTGAGGGCAACAGAAGAACCCAACGGAGGGCAGCAGAGAATTGGTCTTCTCAGGCTTTGCTGCTCAGGTTGGGCTACATTTTGCTTGGTGCACATGTGTACAATATATATATATATGTATATATAATTCATCTTCCTACTCAAGTATTTGCTAAAGTCAACATTGGAAGCATTAAAGGCTTAAAACGTCTGGACACCATATAGACTTTGTTCTTTATATATATAGATATTTATATATATATTTATATAACAGTAAAGATATGTTTATCGTTACTACAATATAACTTGTTTTGTTCTTCAAAGTTCCTTTAAAGCAACTGGGAGGAAGGAAAACCAGTTTCACTAAAGTCACGTCTGATATGTGCAAGCCACAAACTACGACAGAACAAAGCTGTGTGTTGGTTTTGTTTTGTTTTTTAGAGAGATGTGCGTTGAACCATTCCAGGACAGAACAGCTAAGAGGCAGATAAAAGGTGGACCTCAAGAGGAGGGAGCAGGGTTACATGTCAAAGGGTGGCTTTGGACTCTCCGGACGAGAGGGGCTAGCTTTGCCGGGGCGGCTGGAATTTAAAGAAAGAGAGACAAGAAGACACACACAAAATGAAATTAAATAAAAGGCAGAGAGAGAGAGAGAGAAAGGGAGCGGGAAAGGGACAAAAAACAAAGTAAAACCATAGTTAAAAATATGGGGAAAAACAGACATCAGAATTTGGTGTCAAGAGGATATTCAACAGAAACCAAAAGCAACAGCACCAGGATAAAAGAACTGAAATTGTAAGTGGGGATGGCTTGATGACTTACAAGGCGAGGGGCTAAACTTGGTTTTCCGAGGGATGGGGTGACAGCGGGCTCTCTTTTTCTTTAAATGCTTTTTTTCTATTTACCCCTCAGCTTACAGGTCAAGAACAGGATGAGTCAAAACTTGCAGTGAGATAAAACACTTTCCCCCACATTACATACAAACAGGTGTCATCTGCATGCAAGCAAGTAAAGGTTATTTAGAATCATCAGGATACTCAAGACGACAAACAAGTACTGTGAGTTTTTTTTGTAGTTGCTGGGTTTGTCTGAAGCAAAGGTTAAGTTGCATTAAAACATTTACACAGCAAACCGTCCCATTTTTGTGCGGAGAGGAAAAAGTATATGAGCCCCTGTCTGGGTTTGTGGAAAGTCAGTTTCAATACACCAGCTAGCTGCTTCAAATAGCCAGCATCTCTCACCTCAAAGAAGAGAGGGGCAGCCCATTGCGTCGCTTCCTTCCGCTCAGGAGAATTACAGCCTTCTCGGTCTGGAAGACCCTACCATCATTCCGTAAAAACCTCCCCACAAATCCTTTATTGCCCCTTTGCTTGAGAGAGGGGCAGGTGGCATCACAAAGGCCCCCCCCCCCCAAAGCCTGCACTTTGGAGCAAATCCACATACCAGACATTGTTGAGAACATTAAAAATTACATTTTTTTCCTCTCTTAACACCCTTTTTCGGAATGGCAAACACTAATGGTTTCATCTTATCTACAGTAGGAGAAAAAAAGTCACTACGTAGCTACTGATTAGTGCGACACGCTACAGCTAACCGATGCGGGCAAGACGCCGTGCGTGAGGCGGCTGCCATCTTGGCGTCCAGCGATGCTCCTGTTAAAGACTACGTTCCAAAGCACTCCCGTCCTTCCAAGTCCCCCATGCCACTGAACTAGGACTACTCTAGGCTCACAAAGCACTACAGGACGCACGAAAAGACGAAGAAGAAGAGCTCACTCACTCACTAACAGGTATTTCTTAACAACGGAGGGAGGGATGGAGGATGTGAGAGAAGCGGAAGAGAGTGGGAGATGGAGGGATGCGGGGCGGGGAACCCCGGGCACACGGCGCTTGTCGCCAGCTGTCTCTAGGCCTCGGGTTATAAGTCTAAGAGGGACGGTTCAGCTGGTCGGATTATGGTAGGTCGAGTAGGTGAAGCAGGGCCCTTCCGGCTGTGGGAGCAGAGAGAAAAAGAGAAGACGGAGGGGGGGAAGAGACAAGAAGAGAACACACACACTGAGGTTAGCATGGTGGCCAGTCACAATCAGACATGCTTCTCCACCTCAATCCCGGCCAGTACTTTCGCCTTCTCTTGGCCACAGAAAGCAATGCCATTTAATCCTCAATGTTTTATTCATTGGTCAAACAGCTGTCACAAGCCTCGTGGGTTTATCAAGGCGGATCCTCCAGAAACCAAGCCAATTGCCGGGAAGGGGGTCCTGGTACCCAGGCTGAGTGTTGAGAAGCATGGAGCACAACAATGAGGATGCTACTGTACCAAGCGACCGAGGCGGGTATGTCACACACAATGAGTGGCGTCCTTTGGGAGATGCTGTTTCGGAAGCTGCCGGCTAACCTGGTCTTGCAAACACATCCTACCCTTTGGGCATAGAAGGAGGTGTTCAGCCGTGCCTTTTTGATCCTGACCGTTAGCTGATATAGTTAAAACTACTGGATCATATTTAAGTAACATCTTTCTGAACATACTTAGGAGCAGTTCTGTAGCCAGAAATGTTGTCATGAGGGTCTCTAAGGGGAGGGGAAATAAAGGCAGCCTAATATGTTTAAAGTTATCCAATGCTGTTACTTCAGTTACTTCAACTGGATAGAATTATACCTGTAGCAGGTAAAAAAAGGTGAGAAACTTAACTTTTTTAAAACTAATGTTGTTAACTGCAGGAGGGGATCTGGACTATGCCCTAAATTAGAAGCTAATGTGTGAATTTCCACATGTAAGGTGCTTCAGGAGAAGAATTAAAAACAGTTTGCACACATATTTTTTGTGTGTTTTTTGGGCTCTGTGGCCATGTTTTAGAAGAGCTTATTCCTGACGTTTCGTCAGCATCTGTGGCTGGTGAAACATCAGGAACAAACTCTTCTAGAACATGGCCACATAGCCTGAAAAACCCACAAAAAACTATGGATGCCAGCCATGAAAGTCTTTGTCTTTAACTATCTATTTTCTAGAACGTATACAAGTCTTAGGAAAATAGACCTGATCTGCCCTGCAGGCAACTCCCTGAGAGGCAACAGCCCCAAAGCTTATAAAGACCCAGTTGGCTTTGCAAACCAGAACTTCTGGCCTTCCCCAGGCAATCCCAAAATTGCAAAAAGCTCATTCCCGGTTCCCAAGGGCCTCTTGGTACAAATCCAGGGCTTTGGGCAGGCAGAGGTTCCTAACAGCGAGTCCCAGAAGGAAGCAGAAGCAACAGCCAAACCTCCCCAGAAAGACCAGCTCCTCCCCAAGGAAGCTGGAGGCCGCTTCTGTGGCATTGACTGAGGAGGGCTGGCTGGAAGCAGGGAAAGAGATGGCGCTTCGGAAGCAACATGGTCGCCGTCAAACCGCCGCTACCCGCGGATCATGATGTCAAAGCCCCCAGAGCTGCAACATGCCGCCTCTATGAAAGACACTTACAAGGCAGTGAGAAGTTTGCTGGGGGTGATACAGAAACAGGCTGAGGTCTAGCACCTCCATTTGATTCACATTGGCCTCCCTGCATTCAAGGCTTTGGGAAATTCATGCCATTAATCTTGATGAACCTCAAAGAGATAACTCATAACTCTGGGCCCTACCAAAACTGGCCTCACTTCTCAAACAAAACAGGTCTGTACCTCCAAAAAGAGGTTTGGTTTTGCTTTGTCTGCAATACTTTCTCATTCATGTACAAAGGCAAATACAGTAGGCCCTTGTTATCCGCTTGGGGTTTGGTTCCAGGATAACAAAATCTGTGGATGCTCAAGTGCCATTAAATACAATGGCATAACAAAATGGTGTCCCTTATATAAAATGGAAAATCCAGGTTTGCTCTTTGGAATTTATACTTTTTTGGGATATTTTCAGATTGCGGATGCTCAAATCCATGGATAAAGAGGGCCGACTGTATACAGTGGTACCCCGGGATACGAATGCGCCGGGTTACGAAATTTTCGGGTTACGAAAAAAACCCATAGGAAATAATTGTTTCGGGTTACGAAAGTTTTTTCGGGTTACGAAAAAACTTTTGGTGCTTTTTTCGGCTTTTTCGCACGGAATCGCGGCTTTTCCCCATTAGCGCCTATGGCAATTCGGCTTGCGAAAGCCTTTCGGGTTACGAACGGCGCCCCGGAACGAATTAATTTCGTAACCCGGGGCACCACTGTATGTACAATGAACTTGGCTATTTTTATTCTGTTTCAGCTTGCTGCTGTCAGCTAGGTGATTTTTGGCAAATGCCATTTTGCTCACAAGACCATACACACACACACACACACATCTAATCCTCAAAGACCATGAACATACCCTTCCTTTTACCTCTTCTTCCACACAGACATAGATACAGAGAGGGCAGAATTACACACAAATCCTTAACCCATATTCTTTAAGCTCAGTTTAGGACCTGTATTTCTTAGCAGCAGATCGTTCACATTTAAGTTCATCCGCACACAGAGAAGCTAGACTCCTGTTAAGTCAGGGGCTCCTTAGTCCGCTCGATGTTTGAGATTTCAGCTCCCAGATTTCCTAACCACTGGCTATACTGGCTGGGGCTTCTGGGATTTGAAGTCGAAAACATCTGGAAGACCAAAGCCCCCTCACAGAGCTTTTGGGGGCAAAATTGAGATTATTTAATGGTGAAGTGTAGCCCTGCAAGGCCTCCCAAGGGCTACTGCACCCTGCCTTACTGGATCTCTCTTAACTGGAATCCAAAAAGAAAACAGTGCTTTGTCCAGGAGCACTGGGCTTCCTTGGCTTCTTCTAACAAATACGCTGCTGCAAAGTTCAAGGAGAGAAAAAGAAAGAGAGAGAGAGAAAGAGAGAAGGAGAATGCAAAGCAAAGCAGGAGAGGTTCTTTTGGAGGAAGAGGAAATTGGGCACAAGGGGGTCAGAAATCAGATGAAAACCACACAAGTAAAAGCCCCAAGAAAGGCTCTTTGTCCCTTTCTGGTGTTTCCACTTTTTCCAGTTCCCTGAGACACAGAAGAAAAGTCATTGTGGTGTAGGGATAAGGTAAGGTTTGTGTTTGGTTACACACACTGGCCACAAAACACACTTGGCCAGTCAGTGTCATCCTGCTCAGCACTTCAGGTGGCAAATTCCAGAGGTGTCTGCTCTTAAATAAAGACGCTACACCTCACATCCAACTCTTCTCATTGTTTCACTCAACAGGAGAACTTGCTCTTCTCTCCTCTCTATGGAAGGATTTTCTTATTTGCACAGTGCTGCGCACCACTAGAGATAAGGGCTCTTCTACATCTTGGTCTCTTCTATATCTTATATATTATCCACAGGTATCTCACACACAAGGGAGCATTCCCATGCAAGACTAACTGATAACAAGGGGAATGGACTAGTCTAGGAAAAAACCAAAAACCCCTACAGACAAGCCACAATTCCTCCTGCCACTAAACAACTAAACTCTAGAAAGCACAGAAGGTGAGCAATACTAGTAATGCTGACCTAGGAGCATAAATCTAAGCAAATGCAGGGATGCCATACCTTCCAACACTTTTCATATGAAAACCAGGACACACATGTGGCCAAGCATATCAGAATATGGCCAAAAAGGCCAACGTTTTTAATGAGGACGGACACACAATCGAGGAGAGGCTGCAGCAGTTTGCTTTTGCCTGAGATCACTGGGAAGGGCAAGATTCTGCCCCTCTTCTCTTTCTCCCGCCATTGAATTTACTCAGGTCCACTCACTCCTGCACTTTAAAGTCGGTTTGCTGCAACTGGAGTAAGCTAAAGACCAAGGGAGGAGAATGAGAGGAGGATAGACAAACTGAGATATTTTAAATGCAGCTCCCCAAAAGTGGGACAACAGGGGATCAATTGGGACCGTCTCTGCCAAATTTGGACAGTTGGAGGGTATGAGATTCGTAGAAGAAATCAAAGTTTTTGGGGTGGCACAAAGGGCTTCCAGCAGCAAAGCTGGGAATGGCCCACCTCTGCCAGAGATCCTCTAAAGAGCCATTATGGATCAGTGGAAACTATATAGGATTGGATGGATCAATGCTGCAAGCCAAATCTTAGGATCATAGAAACAATCTGAGGCTGGAGAGGAACCCCCGATAAAGCCTAGCTTCTAGGGAGTGATGTTCAAAACAGACTTTGGAAAAGTGATTTAAGACTATATATCCCACTGACCATGCTGGCAGAGGGATTTTGGGAGCTCTTGTCCAGAAAGTAACATTTCCAAGGTCCAGTCCTTATGATGTTCTACTTCCTCCTCCTCCTTTTTTTGTTCTATTCCATCTCACAACTAATTGAACAGGTTCTATTGTAATTTTTTTAAATCCAAATGTTTCCCTCCAGAACAAAAATACAACATCTAAATAATATAAATTCTTTGCAGGCAAGGATCCACCAGATCTATCAGGCGGGAATCTGCAGGGCCTGGGATAAAGAGAAGGACATCTGGGTGGACTAGTAGGAGAGGCAAGTGGCAGACCAGGGGCATGAAGGCGGATGGGGAGACACAACGGCAGCGATGGGGGTAAGACTAACACTGGTTCATGCATCGCTGGAGGGCAGGGATGAGTGCGAGTGAAGAACGTACCGTGGCCGCCAGTCCTCAAGGGTCACTGATAGTGATTCTGAAAGACAACACGAGAGCGACAGGGCTGTTCAGACAATTGGAGGCAAGAGGCCACGCAGTTTGGAAAATGAAGGCACACACAGAAACACACTCGCACACATGGGATGCTTGCAGGGAAAGTGCCCTGGCCTATGCTTGCGCGTGCAACCTTATACACACATAACACAGCAGGGGCAAAACTCCACAACTGGCAGCCACACAAGTCTGCTCACATACATGGCTGCAGGAAGGATGGGGAAAAAATGCCTGAACATTTTGCATAAGACACACACCTGTGCATTTACAACTCAGGCATACAGATACACCTGCACGCTCCAGCACCCATCCATTACATGGCCGCTGGTACTCTGAAGGGTGGCAATGCCACACAAAGGGGCAGCACAGCTGCGGACAAACGTATCTCCCTCCAGGAGCAGATGCTGTGGGTGAGCCATTGGGGGGGGATGCATCCATTACTGAACCCCTTAGAAAAAATGGCTGATGATGACTAGGGATGATAGGAGTTGTAGTCCAACACCACAGGTAGATGCCGCATTGGGGGATGCTAGTTGGCATCTCTGTGGACAGGTTCATACACTCAGCCTCAAGGGACACAGAAGCTTGGCATCCCAGAATGAGTTGTCACTCTTTTGTCCAAATCCAAACACACACACATCTCTCAAAAACTGATATACGAGTCCTTTTAGGCCCCGGCCAGGCCCCATTTCTCCTCCCAATGTAGGAAAGACAGAACTCTTTTATCAAAAAGAGGACCAAAGGGAGGAAAAAGAAAGAAGGAAAAGACAAACAGCAACGGATGAAGATGGTTGTCTGGTCACTTGTGGCGGAAGACTCTAGCCCTGCAGCCAAGTGTGGACTGACTTATTCTATATACAAGAGATGGCACAAGTGACACCGAGTGGCCATCCGCAGCCATGGGTCAATGGAGAAGTGGGGCCTCTTGGTGGAATGGAAAGGGTTTGAGGCAAAAGAGATTGAGAGAGAAAGAGAAAGAGAGAGAAATCAGGTGTCACGCTGGAATACCTGAATGCTACCAACAAGACATTTCGTGGCACTTCCTGAACTAGCATCATCATCCATGGACCAGAATCTACTTCAGAAAAACCTAAAACAGCAATAAACCTGTGAAATATGTAAGGCAGTCTCCTTCTGCCACCTGCCTTTTTGGACTACGACCTCCATCATCCCCAATGTCCATGCTGGCTGGAGATAGCTGGAGTTTAACTCCAACATATTAGACTCCTGGTTGCTTTTTTCCCCCTGCAACAGGATTTTCCTCATCAGGGAATTGGTCAAAATCCTATTTAGTATCAGTATTTATACCCCTCTCCAGCTGCAGGACTGATCTGCTCTGACTGGGGCCCATGTCAGCAGAAGTGGAATGACTCAAGGAAGCCACCTTTCCATCTCAGGCAGACAAGATACAGAGCTGACGGACCCATTGCTCCCATAACTTGCAAAATATGTGCAGCCACTCATTCAAGAAGAGAACGCACCACCAAAACCAGAAGCAATGGTGGGCACTGTTACTATCTCTGTCCACATAGGCTTCTGATTCTTGCATGGCAAAGGGGGAGGTTAGAATATATGACCATTGGGAGTCCCTTCTAACTCTATGGTTTTAAAATCTTTCTAGGAAAAGAAAGGCAAGCCTCTGTGCTGACATTGGAAGCCATCTGTCTGGATGCCACTGTCTGTGCCCATTTCCCAATGCGTGTCCTGCTTATTAATGTTCAGAGGGGCAGCAGATCAGAGGTATGAAGATGTTCCTGAATACCTGATGCGCTATGAATGTGTACAAATATACACATAACACAAGCACATCTAGCTTTTTTGTTTTACACCTTTTCCTGATGCTATGTGGGTGACTCTGGGAGGAAAACAATGTGGAAATTGATCCCACAATCTTTAATATTATTCTTTTAGGATGCCCTCACAGATAAAAACCCCTAAATAATCCAAAATTTTACAAATGGCATAGAGGTTGCAGCAGGATTTAGAGAGAGAGGGAGAGAGAGAGAGAGAGAGACTACTTTATTTCAGTTACATGGAATATGTTTGCCAGTATATAGAATATATATTTGTTGCATGTGAATGAAGGAACAGCACAAAGGGAGTGATGTGGGGTGAAATGTGGCCATGAAGACATAGGCTGGGAAGAGGAGAAAGACTGCACACTGAAATCCAAACAAAAGACGTGCATGGAAACTAAACTGAAAAGAGGAAAAAAGGAATGAGAAGGTTTGATGTGAAGAGAGAAGCAAGACCCACAAATACAAAGCAAAAGCAGCAGCAGCAGCCATAGCGGTCCATGTTGGCAACCACAAACTCTGGATGAAGGGCTGGTGAGAGAACCACGTTTGGGGCCAAGAGGCACCTGTGGACAAGGCCATGTGCCTGAGGAGGGAGATGCAAGAGATGACCCCAGAGAAAGCCGAGATAACTGTTTGTGCATTTGAGCGCCAATGCTTGTACAACCACCACTGAGACAGCAGTGTCCTCTATCAGACTCCTCCGCTCCGTCTCCTAGCCTAGGTCTCCTCCGCTGTGTATCTACTCAGCAAAATGCTCACTAGAAGCAAGGAGAGCTCAGATGGGAAAACTCTTCGACAGCATCTAGGATCCTCCAGCCGACATCCCAAAGCAACAGCCGGTCGAGGGTTAGTGAATCTGATCTAGTGACCTGTAGGGCCCAACTCAGTATAAAGCAAACCTTTGCAGTCATGCATATCATAACAAGTATCAACTCTGTCTGGATCCTTTACAGAGAAAGCTGCTTCCCATATGTCCCAACATTCATTAATAGCAACAGAGAGAGAAAAATGTCCCAATTTCTCTAAGACAACATTGAGCTTGCATGAACTAACACTGAAACAAAATCTGTACTGGCAATCTCTGCAAATTCTCTAGTTCAGTTTAAAAAACCCCCACTAAAATCATTTATACTTGCATTCCCTCCCATGCATCAAAACTCAATGCCAATTCTGGATACCTCATTTGTTATTTTTTAAAAACAACAACAACAACAACAACACACACACACACACGTTTAAAACAGGTGACAGAACATCATCAACTATTTCCAAGTAAGTGGCTTACTTTCTGACTTACTTCCAGCACAGTCCTGAACATTTTTATTCGAAAGTAAATATCAATGGGTTTTGGTTCCCTAGTAAGCAGCTTCCATTTGCAGCCCCGGTGTAGCCAATGCCCAATGCCCATTCCTCCTTTCTGCCCATCACAGAGCCACACTTACCTGGGGACGCCGGGAGGCGCACGGTTGGGCCGAGATGGGACCTGGGGGGGAGGCCCAAAAGGATCGGGAGAGGCCCCTGGCCTAGAGGGCACAGGAGGCGCACCACCCAGAGTGGGACCACCAGCAGGCGGAGGTCCAGGAGCCGGACCGCGCGACCCAGGCCTGGCGGGTGGGACTGCCGGAGCTCTCCTCTGCGGCGTCGGGCTGGAGGTGGGAGACCTAGCAAAGAGAGAGAATGAGGAAAGAGAGAGAGAGAGAGAGGAAAAGAGCAATGCGTCACTCAACAGCGGGCCAGCATGACGACAGAGATGCTTCCTAAAAGCGCTTGCTGCTTCTCAAGTACCCTTCACAGTCAGAAGAGCTTTTCAAGAGAGCTGAAAGCTGTCTGAGGACACATGAGGCACAGATGGGTAGATCTGCGTTTATTTTGCCACACTACCAGCTCTTCCCAAGCAGGATTTGCAGGTGTTCAGAGCACTGAAAGCTACTTGTTAAAAGTACAGTCAGCCCTCCTTATCCACGGATTTTTAAATCAAGCATCTATGGCTTGAAAATATTCCCCAAACATATAAATTCCAAATAGCGAACCTTGATTTTCCATTTTATATAAGGAATACCATTTTACTATGCCACTGTATTTAACGGGACTTGAGCATGGATTTTGTTATCCATGTTTGGTCCTGGGACCAAACCCCAGCATGTCAGGCTTCACACAGGTTTTGTGGAAATTTTTATATATCAGCCAGCCTTCAAGGTCCCAGCAATGGCCAGGGTAGCCTTCATGACCTCAGCTGGTGCGGCGCAAAGGCCGAGCATCCCTTCCTGCCTGCCCTGCCAGGAGGCGCCCCATCTAGTTGCTCAAAGAGGCATCAGGAAGGTCTGCGGGGGCCTCCGCCTGAGCCTCGGGTACCTGCGTCCGGACGGTATGTTCTGCACCTGCAGCCAAGAGTCGTCCACCGGTGGGGGCAAAGGAGTGCTGATGGTGGTGGTGTTGATGTCCCCGATGATGTTCAGCGCCTCTCTCAAGGCGTGGTACATGCGCAGCATCTCGTCCCGCCGCTGGGCTTGCTCGGCTGACTCCTCCATCAGGGTGTTCTGGTCTCCGCAGGAGTAGAGGTTGGCCAGCAGCTCCGAATGGATAAACTCCTTGGTCTGTAGGAGGAGGGAAAGCCACGGGTTGAGAGCAGAGCCAGAGTTTGGGGAAAGGTTATCTCTTTGGGACTGGGACTCACAGAATCCACCATCTTCCTAGGATGCAGCTGATATCTCCCAGATTCCGCCAGCCTGCATGGTTGCCATTTCAAAGGGTAACTTTTCCAAATTCGGAGTAGGTACGCAACACAAGTTATATGTATATAACATAGATACACACACAGACACACACACATATATATCTTGTGATGCATACCTACTCTGATTTTGGAAAAGTTACTCCTTGAAATGGCAACCCTGCAGGCTGGTGGAATCTGGGAGATATCAGCTGCATCCTATGAATCATCCCCTTCCGAGGATGCAACTGATGCTACAAGGTGATATGCATTCTCATGTACCATGTAATAGCATACATACATTGTTGATCATAAGGTGCATGATGGTCTTAGGCATGAGGTCGCGGACGGTCTTGTTGACGATGGCCATGTAAGAGTCCACCAGGTTCCTGATGGTTTCCACCTGCCTCTCCAGCTGAGGGTCCATGGAGTGCATCAGACTGTCTGATCCGTTCTCTTCCGACTCACTGGACTGCGCAGGATTTGGGAAAGAGAGGATGTGTCTTCAGTATTACATTGGCATCTCCTCAGTACCAGAGAGCAAATGAGAAGGAGGAACATGACCCATTTTTATATTTCAAAGGTAGTAGTACCTGTCCATGGACCACCAGGTAAAATAGCACTGACCTAGAGTGTTAATTCGTACATCGGAATGACAAGAAGCAAGGAAATGCTCAGCCAGAAAAGAGGACATTGGCTTGCATAAAATTGTATGTTGAGTGTGCAAATGCACATGTTGAAATAAGTGCTAGAATATAAAAATATAAACACAGCATCGTAGCTGGGGGAAATAGGGTTCATGTTCAGTCTGCTGCATAGGAGCTGCTAGTTTACCTTGCAACTGGTCTTGGACTAGACAACCATTCAAGAAAGGATGCTTTCAAATAGAGGGATGATGCCTGACAGACCTTCAAACAGAGGACTGTAGAGCAAGATACTCTACGTCTCTCCTTCATAGAATATGGGGGTTTCATTTTAGGTCTGGTTCCACCAAGTTTTCCTCCTACTTTAATTGCAAAGAGCTTTGCAAAGACCTTAGGATGCCGCTGATATCATTATTATTATGTGCAAAGAACTTTGCAAAGAACTTAAACATGTAATCCCCAAAGTTTTGGAAACCGAACATTAAGAGAACTGGAAATCCAAACAACAACAAAAATGAGAAAGAAAAAGGGCCAAATGAAAAGGGAGGAAAAGAACAAGATGGGAGGAAAGGGAGAATAATCTGGATACAGCTCAAGAACGGAGCAACCCAATTCCGAAGGAGGCGCATTCAGATGGATAAAAGGAAAACCAAAGCAAGAATAAAAAGTAAATCAAGCAGACAACATGGCAGGAAAGGAAGGGAGGAAGAAGACATTTCCCTTAAGAGACACAGAGGCAAAAGTATAAATAAATTCAAAAAGAAAGAAGAAAAAAAGATTAAAAGTAAAAATGAGCAGAAACAGGTGATGCGATTTCCACCGCAGGGTAGAAAAGGCGGAGGGGCCGACACTTACTTTGTCTTTGTCCTGAAGGGCCAAGTTTGAGCACAAAAAGCAAAATGCAAAAAGAAAAAAAGGAAAAGAAAAGAAAAGAAAAAAGGTGACCATTAAAAAAAAATCCTCTGTACTGTATTTTACTTTGCAACATCAGGTGCACTTAAGTACCCAATTTAGCCGCGAAAGGACCCAATGTTTCCCACGAAAGAGTGGGAAACCCTATAAAATACAGGCGTGAAAGGCTTCCTTATTGACCACAGCAAAGAAAAAAAAAGGGGGGGGAATAACAATAATACTGGATCATTAATGCAGATTCCAAAAGAAAATTACTTACCAGGAGCACCAAAGTGGGATCTAGTGGAAATGTATTGGACTAGAAACTATACCTTGAAAAGGGACTGTCTATAAGACATAACAAGGGATGAGCAACGGAGGAAAAGTACACTAATCTGGTGGGGCAAAGCATGAAAAGGGGAGAACGGGTATTTTAAAAACCTCCATCCTCACTGCAAAAATAATCCAGTTTGACACCGCTTTAGCCGCCGTGTCTCAATGCTATGGAAATCTAAAAATTAATAGTTTTGCGAGACATTTAGCCTTCTCTGTCAGGAGCTCTGGTGCCACAACAAAATACGGTCCCCAGAATTCCCATAGCACTGAGCCATGGCAGTTAAAGTGGTGTCAAACTGGATTATTTCTGCAGAGTGGATGCAGCCCAGTCTTAAAAGACGTTGGATTTAGGAGATTCCACTGTCTCACCAACAGATGGTAGTATCACCACTGAGTAGGTCTATAGGAGCTAGTGACTACGGAGGAGTGATCAAAGAGAGGGGTGTTGGAAGGAGATATTTAGCGTAATTACGTAAGGACATGTGGGGATCTATTCCGCAATGCTGCGCCATATAGGATCTCAGCCATGATCTGCAGGACTTGGGATGCTTCATTTTGACAAACCCAGCTTTGCATCTCTGCAAATTCAACCATAATGGTTCTGAACTAGGCTTGCCACCTCTTTTCTTCCAACAGGCTCCTTGTCTTTAACACCACAAAGACAGATAGGTATAACATGGGCTTCAGTCTCCTTCTTCAGATGCATTTAGTGGAGTGGAAACCAGGGACACACACGCGCACACACACACACATACACACACCATTTGTATATTGGACATTCTCATGTCCGGTTTCCGCTCCACTAAATGCATCTGAGGAAGTTGACTGAAGTCTAGGAAAGCTCTTGCTGCCAATCTCACTTTCAGTGAGTCTCAAATGTGTTACATTCCCACCTGAACAGGTAGACAGCATGAGCCAAGAAACAGGGCTAGCCTCTGCAGGGCTAGCATTGTACTCGCTAGCCACAGTTTGTCATGAGACATTTTCACGTCCGCCCACTTTTTACACTTTGGTTACTCTCCGCCATCGACTCACCCCGACACGCTCCGGGTAAACGCCGGCGCGCAAGAAGGAGGCCTTCCAGCTGTCTACCTCCTCTTGGGTCTCACAGGCCAGCTCCAGTTGTCGGTAGTCTTTGTAAACATTCCTGAAACGAAAGAGGAGGAGAGGCAGGACAAGAATACGAATTAGTCCTTTCTGTCTCAGTGGTGATGCAAAGGTAATGTTAAACTCTGGACTTCATGATCTTTCTGCCCTAATGCCAAACTCTCATCCTCTGCCCTTACTGCCTTAACACTTGTCAGCCTCTGCTTATCCTGCTCTGACTCTTATCATCATCTGCCCCTTTTTTTCCTGGACACCAAACTGCCTTCCTCTGCCCTTCCAAAAACATTGCATTTGGTGACATGGTCTTCAAATCTGACAGATAAAGGGTCGCACCTCTGCTCAGTGTTGAAGAGGGCAAAGATGTGCTTGCTGGACATGAAGCCCTTCTCGATATCTCGCACCTTCAGGTTATCCACTGGCAGCATGTACTTCTTCTCCTTCTCCTGCAAAGTAGAAAGATCAAGAATCGGTTACCATCAGTCGCTTTCTAGCCTTGCTACATGCTCAACCTTTTAAGCGCACAGGTAGGCAATCTGATGTCTTCCAGATTTTTGGGACAACAACTCCCACAATCCCTACACATGAAGCATGATTAATGGGTTGATCTTATTATCCTATTTGCAAGTGGATGAGGGCTCAATAAAAAGATGGGCGTTAATGCTTTTTTGTGACCACTTTCATGGCAGGTTTTCTGTGACGTCGTGTGAAATGGTTTCGCGTAATTTACGGGATATTCACAGATAAACTCCTGATCTCCTTTGTGTGTTCTTTGACATTGTTTTGCTTTGTTTCATCCTTGAGATCCTTTGTTATATGCCCCTATGTTTTGCACTCAACTTGTCCAAGGGTCATAGCAAAATCCCTAATTTTGGCACCCAAACCTGCCCTCGACTTATGCACGAGGTCGACTTATAGTTGAGTATATACGCTAAGCTCCGAATGCAAGTCCCCAAACCCATCTTTCTGTAAAATTCTTGCCAACCTAGAGAGAGGCTGGGACCTTAGAGTGGTTCGGAGGCAAAACCGTTGTGCTGAAAGGAGGGGCAACCATTCCTGGCTGACGCTTGCTCAGAAATGTGCCCCGTACACAACTGTGGCTGTCTGGAATGTGCGTCACGCCGGCCCCGCTGGCTGGAAAGGGAAGAAATTCAATCCCTTTCGGCAGGAAGGACGCAGAATGGAAAAGCCAGGCAGGCAAAGGCTGTCTCTGCAGATCCCAAACCCTAACTAAGAAACCACAGCAGCCATGGTTGCTGACTTACTAGGCCTAGTAGCGTGGTTATGGGAAAAGAGTATGCTGGGCCTTTCCTCCTCCCGCCGTGTTGCAAAGAGTAGAATCAAGATGATATTCCGTCTCATAAACAATCATTGTCACAGGAGTCCAAAGAATGCAAACAGACCTTAGCAAATGAACCCTTAATGTAATGTTACTTGGCTGAGAAAACCTACTAGCATACTCTCTTGCCTCCCAGTTTGCAACTACACCGTGGATCTACTCCAGTGAGTTCTGGTACTCCAGGTTCCTTGGAGTAAGAAGTGGGGTTACATAAGGGTGGCATGCTTATTTGGCACATGAAAAAGATCAACAAAATACAATACTTTTTAAATCTCTGCATTAGGAAAGCCCCAATCAATATCAAAGGAGGGTTTCCCCAAAAACGACTATGTGGATTTTCCCCTTACCAAGCCTTTTACAGGGACAAAGAAATGATTAGAGAGGAAAGATGGTTAAAATACAAAGATATTTAAAAACAAACGAGTTTAAGTGAATTATGGAATCTAAAGAAGAAGCACAAAAGGAAGGAAGATCCTCTGCGTTGGTTCACTCAGAGACAAATTTAAGAAAGGTTTATAATGGATGTGGGTTTGAAAAAGAGGAGCAAAAAACAGAATCAGGAAAGATATAAACTGGAGAGAGAGATAAGAGTAATTGGGAAATTAGAGGGAATATTATTGAAATGTGCAACGGAAGATGAAAAGTTGCTCCTTTTTTTTTGAACAATAGCTCCCATAAAGAGAAGGGTATTTCTTGGAGGTCTGCTGGTGCCAACTTCAGTTTCCTTCAGATGTGGCTTTTCATTAAGGTCTTTGTGGCTTATTTTACTTTCACATGAAGGAGATTGGGAGTTTATCGCGTGAATATCCTGGAAAAAATCGCATCATTACGCGAAATCATTTCACATAACGGCGCACAAGACATTAAAGCAGCCACAAATAAGCATTGACGCACCTCTTTATACTTTCAGGATTCTAGCAACAACGCATTTCCAATATCGCTTTATTCGCACCACTGCATGTGATCACCATTGGCGCAATTCCTCGCCATTTCCACTTTATTTGCAGGATGCTTTAAATGCGTTTTAATCTCTCTTTAATGCCGAAATCAGCCCCAGTGTGATAAACTCGATGGTCTTTCACTGCTGCAGCCTTTTAAGTTGTCTTAAGTTGCAGTCTCTTTGGCTATTGCCTCAATAGCTACGAGTTAATATTTTCAGGGCTTTTTGCTTTGAAAATCTGGTAGAAATGAAACCCCAGAATAAAAACACACCGAAAGCCAAACTGCGATGCTGGCATGGGCTGCTAGAGCCGGCCCATTGAGCGGATGGGGCTGTGTGACTTTTGGGTGTCTTCTGATGGAGAACCCAGGCGAGGGGCTGCAGACTCATTTCACAAACCAAACAGCTTCCAGATGGCAAGAACATTGCAGTTCTTTTTGTTCTCCGTTGGATATATTTATTTATTTATTCTTTCTCAGAAGCCAACTCCGAAACCCAGGAGAGAACAACCTCCTTGAGTCTCCCTCCGAGTTTCCTAACTCCCCTTGATCTGAAAATGTTTTACTCGGGAATAAATCTGGAGGATTCGGATGGACCTTGTTTCCATGTAATTGAGTTTAGACCCTCAAGCTTCCCTCTGATGTCTGGCAACGAAGGAACGGACCAAGAGCAGGTCCAGAAGGACTTTTTTATTATTTGCAGAGAATGTCACATCAATGTCCCTGATGCTCAGGCAGATTATTTTCTCAGGCAGAAATGGGGGAGATTTGGGGATTCGTAGGCTTTAGTGACCGCTCTCTAAGTCCTAGGGCTTTGCTACCCCAAATTCCTGCTAAATAGCATTGCTGCAAATGGTTCAAACAGACGCCTGCTCAAGGATCTTGCTGCAATAGTCAATGGAGCAATGGAGTCCGAGGGCAAAAGGTCTTTCCCTTCTTATTTCGGTTTCTTTTCTTTTAATGCAAAAGGCTGGGAAGCTGCAAAACTCCTCTGGATGGATGGAGGCGTGGAGGGAAATCTCAATCTGCCAAAAAGCTGTTTTTCTTAATACCTGGCATGGGGGAAAGGGGTATGTATGGCAAGAGAACTTGAAGAGCAATTGCATTGTGGTTTGACTGTCACCTCCTTCCAAATACTTCCCGGTTGCTTTCAAAGCCCTGCCAGGAGCCATCGTTCTTTCTGGAAAGGCAATCCCACAACGGCAGTCAGCGTTTGGGAGGCAGGGAAGTGGGTGGTCCCTTTCCAATTCACAAACTTCATTTAAAACAGGTCCCATTACCAGCCATCATATATTTTGTTTTTCCCCCCAGAATAAAACACTGCTTTGCTTCCTCTCCCTCAGTTTTTATTTGTATTTATCGTAACAAAAAGCAGACTTGGTCATGGGCTTCTGGGTGATGGATGGGGACCATGCTGGATAGATCCAGCCATAATGGATGGAGGGGGGAAAGCAGGGGGACTCCCAGAAAACTGAGTAGAGCACCTTTGGTAAACGGCCCATAGAAAGCCAAATCATAATTTCATCTCTATTAATGTTAAGTCAGTTTTGTGGCCCACACAAACAGTGGACTCAAAGCTTAATGTCTAGTTGCCTCCTTGAGGGTCACAACAGATGGCAACAAGAGGCGGTCCGATGTAGCGATGCTACTTGGCACAAGGCTCACTATAAAATGATATAGAAATGTAAATGGCTATCTGAACAAGACTTGATTTATTTGTAAGTTTTATGGTCCATAATACAACATGCATAATAAATCTTTACTAAATATGATAATTCTTACACCGCACACTTTTCATGGCTTACAGATTGTGCTTAGTTCACTATGAAGTGGTATAAAAATGTAAACTGCTATTGCTATCTGAACAAGACTTGATTTATTTATAAGTTTTATGGTCCATAATACAACATAAGTATTAAATGTTATCATTCTTACTTCACACACTTTTCACGGCTTGCAGATTGCAAATTGCTCAGAAAGTGCTGAGTTCACTATGAAGAGGTATAAAAATCTAAACTGCTCTTTCTAACAAACCCGGATTGCCCAAGCATCGCCATTCGGATGCCAAGGCCTTTCCCAACGCTTGGCGTGGGGACCATCCTTGCATCTGGGCACCCGCCCGCCCGGCTTCCCTGCCCCCCTTCACAAAGCCTAATCCCAGCCTCTGCAGCGTTTCCATCTTCTCTCCTTTCAGCCCAGCCTGTTTTATATCAAGGCTCTGACTTCATTTCCTGAAGGCAGAGACAGGAAAGTGTGTAATGAGCTGCTGAGGGCCGAGGAGGCCTTCAAAGCGGCTGGCTGGGAGCCCCTGGCCCATGTGTTAGCAATCAGGCGCATGCATGCGGCTGTGCGCTGGCGCAAAGGTCCCAGGGGCAGGAGCCCAGCCAGGAAGAGCAAGGATGGGGTTGGCAAGAGGCCTAGGGGCCAGCCAACCGACCGACTGACTGATCGACCGGCCGGACTCCGGGAGAAAAGGAGAAGGGGGGCCCAGTCCTCGGCTCCGGACCAAGAGAACAACGGCCTGAGTCTTCATTCCACATTCTTGGCCATTGCTCTGTTAGTCTAAGGCTCAAGGGAGATCATGGAGAGGAAAAGCTCGGCCGCTAATATCGGCTTTATGGGACACCAGCACAGACAGGGTGGTGGTTTGTATATTTTGGTAGGCAAGGGAATGTGACTACAAGGTTTGAAATGTGCATTACAAATGGAAGCTGAGGGGCTCAAGCGAAGATGTGCGTATCATTCATAACCAGTATGTAGAGGGATCTTGTATGTAGAGAGATCATCCAGTCCAACCCTCTGTTGTGCAGGAATACATAACCCTTTCTAGCTCCTATGGCCCTCCAGATTGTACTGGAAGACAACACCCAGCATTTTAAACAGTTATAAATGAGAGAATTCAAAGATATAGCTGTGTTAGTCTATATGGAATCAGTATGTAGGAAGATCTTGTAGAGAACCTTTGCGACTGCTAGGGACATACATATCTATGCCATTGGTATGTGTGAATGTCCAATATACAAATGGCATATATATGTCTTTCCCAAGTTTCCACTCCACTAAATGCATCTGAGGAAGTAGACTGAAGTCTATGAACACTCATGGTGCCAACTTCTTTTAGTTAGTCTCAAAGGTGCTACAAGATGTGATTCTACAGACAAATGATAGTGATGTTTGCTTGCAAAACAAGGCCCGGTTGTGCGGTGTGGGAGGCTGTAAATGAAGTTCAGAAGCCTCACTTTCAGACTCCACCAACCTTAGACAAATCACAGGCTCCTGACCTCCCTCTCAATAGCCTTCCCAAAACAGTAGCCAAGGAGACCAGCAGAAAAGGTCGGCCACGGTTTCTTTCTCTACCACTGGAGAGTAAAACTGTTGGTTGGGGTATCGTAAATGAGATAGCAAGAGTAGGAAGGAGCAATAAAAGGCTTCCACTTCTGGCCATGTTTGCAAGAGATACAGGTAACTCCAGCCCATTGGAAGTGGACACACTAGTAATCTTCGCTGCCAAACAAATGATGCAGCATGCTTTAATATGCTGTTTGTTTTGCATCCCACCCAACACAGCACAACAGCCATGCCAGAAACAATCCAGAACCACTAACGAAAGTATGGAAATTTCAAGCTTTCAAGGAGATCTTGGAAAGGCAACGGGACGGGTGCTCCGGACCAGTTGCTTGCTTTTGTTTCGCTTTGGCTAAATGGTGGCTTCTTCTCAACCTCCTCCTCCTTTCCTTTCTCCCATGTGCTGAGCTGGTTGGGTTTGCGTCTTGTACATAAAGCCCTCTTTATCCCTGCGGCACCAGAGAGGAAACAGAACACATGGCCCAAGAAGGAACATCTGGAATCGCTACACAGGAGCCATGCGCTTGCGCACCAGAGGGAAGAGGGACATTCCTCCAGTTTCCATCCAAGGTATGGACCCCTTCTTCTCCCCCCCAGCCTCCCGCGCAACCTTATCCACCAGACGGCTCAGTTCCTGTCGAACTTTAACCTTCTCAGCAGCTGGCAGGCTCCTCCTTCGAGTCGAGTTAGTTTTGCGCTGCCACGTCAATTGAGGCAGAAGTGGGAAAGGGAGCAAGAGGGAGGGAAGGAAGGAAAGAGAGAGAGAGAGAGAGAAGGAGGGAGGGTGCAAAGGACCAGAGGGAGGGAGGGAGGAAGGCCCATTGAGAGCCAGAGGCTGTTGGGGGGCGTTGGGGGGAGGCCACAAAGGCGGGGGACTCGGACCATGCTGGGGGTAGCCGGCGGCTAATGGCAAAGCCAAGTGGCCAAGGTGGGTCAAAGGACCCTTGCGGTGAGCTCCAGAACAAGTGCCAGCCTCCTTCAACCCACTTGGTTTGGATGGCAAGCGGAGGGGAGGTCTTCAGGGGGCCGACCACAAATGGGGGGGGGGGAGAAAAATACCCGAACCATCTTCCCAGTTGTGTGGAAGCGTTGCATGGAAGCGTTGCATGGATGGCTTTGGGCCCAAGTGGTTCTCTACCAAAATGCATGGAACCTATGCTGCCTCTTCCCTCTCTCAGTTGCTGGTACCTATTCATTTTGGTTAATTGTATTTATCTTCTTCTCCACTAAGGAACCTGCGACACGGCGGCTGAAGGAAAAACAAGAGGATTGGCGTCCGTGATCCTGACAAAGGAGAAGGAGCCATTGGTCCAACTTGATGGTCCTCAAGAGTTTGGGGATGAGGGAGGGTTCAGGAGTCTTTTTTTATCCGCTCCATCCTTGATGGCAGAAGAAGTAAGATGCCTCTTCTTCCAACAGGACTCGGTTTTAGCACTGCTTGCTGGCTCTTTCTGTCACTGTTTCTTGCATATTATCTCCCTCCCTGCCTTTCTCTTTGTATCCTGCAAATGGTTAGCCTAGACTAGAGGCAAGAGTTGGGGGGAAAGAGCAAGCGCATCACCGCTCGCTGGATTTTGTCGACACAGAGCCTCCACTCCGTCTGCCCAGTGTTCGGACTACCTGTTCAGGACTACGAGATTGTACAGTAGTCTGCACATTGGTTAGGCTGTGCTGGGATATACCGCATACACAGTTGGCACTGCGCAGAGGCAGGCGCGCTCGCACAACGAAGGAAAACGCGGCATGCAAACCTCACCTCTCCTTCACTCCCATCCCCTTCCCTTCTCGAACCTATATCTCGGAGCATGACACCTTTGAATGCTCACACTGCTTTCTGCTTTCCATCTCCGCTCACTTTCTCTCTGACCTGAGAGGCTGGTATGTTTTGTTTCAGATGTGTCGCATGGAGGGATGCTGCTCTGAGGAGTGATTTGTGACGGCATGGTTTTGGGTTTTGCAAAAAAAGTAGAGAGACATTTGCAAAGCTGGGTTCATCCTGATTGTTTGTTTTAATAGCGCTTCTTGGCTTCCGAGGAGCTGTGGCATGAGAAGGACAATGCCGACCCAAAAATGTTCATTGTTTTGCACATGTGCATGTGTCAAAAGATTTGCCAGTTGGAGCTTTCAAGGGTTCATTAATATTTATTCTCAGCCTTGTCATTAAACATGGGATGAAAATGAACAACAGGTGAGTGAGAGAGAGAAACAAGAGAGCCGGAGTGAATGCAGAAAAGAGCAGAAAAATTGCAAAACTGTGGAATGGAGATGCAGAGAAACCACACAAACGGTAATCAATACTAACAGCTACTGGGATACAGAGGGGCTTTGAGACTGGAAACTCGGTTGCTGTTGCTCCGTATGGTGGAGATTAACTAGAGATTAACTAGTTTATCGTAGCATGAGCTTTTGCAAATGTTAGCTGCTTCACCAGATCCTGTGGAGTAACCCAAAGAGGCTGCTGCTGCTCCTCACCAAAGCTAAGGCTGAACTGAATCACCAAGGAGCCATGCCAGTTTGGGACTTTCTCTCTCTTTTTTTAGGATGGGTTTTCACAACAGAGATTGAAAGGTAGGAGTGGGAGGAAAAGTTGTTACTCAAATCCGTTCTGCCACCAAATTGTCCTCCATACAGTCAGTTCTGTCCTGATATCTGGTGAGGCTCAAGCGACAAAAGGGTGGCAGACAGGCTGCCAAACGGAGAAGGTTTTCCAAAACCGTCTTGGGAGCACAACGGCACATTTCCAGGCAGTGAGGTTTCAAAGTGGCAACAAACAAAGGCTTATTTCAGCCAGCTGTCAGTTTTTCCCTTCGGGGCATCTTCATGCATCCCTCTGCCTTATCTTGGAAAAGTGCAAAACTATTGTAGAGCTTGGCAGTGAATACCAGGACATACCAAAGAAAGGTGGTTGAAATTGTGTTCACTGTGCTTAAATTTTGTCACCTGAAAGCTATCCAGAAAGGAAACCAAACTGGTGGGACAAGAGAACACCTACTCCATGCTTTTAAGTTATCAGGAATAAAAGTAGGAGGCACAAGATGCTTTTGGATTTTACTAGAGGGAGAAAGGTTTAGTGAGGTCCAGGGCCACTCACACCTAGCCCTAGATCTGTTCATAGTGCCAAGGCCAGGGCTTAATCCCCAAATATGGTGGCATGATAATAAAGGAATGCCTTGGGCCACATTCACAGGGCTGTTATCATATTATTGGGTAGCCAAACTCAACACTCAAACTTCTAGCACAAAGATGAACTCTCAAAGGCGGTGGGCTTGTCTTTAAGAAATGAAGCCTAAGGAGATGATGATGATGATGATGATGATAGACAAATTCTTCCAAGAATATGCATAGATCCAGCCTGCTTTGGGGGACCTCCTGAAGGTTTCAGTGACAGAGGCCAAGCCACAGACACAGACAGATTCAGCGCAGATACAGGGCAGAGGTTAAGAAAGCAGAGCAGTTACATAGCTCCGCAGTGAATGGGCCAGTTGTGCAAAAATGATGGAAATATTTACAGTCCTTTTTGCATTCACACAACATCTTCAAATGTGGTTGAATCAGTAATGCCTTTACATGCCTTAAGAACTCATCCACTTTCTCTATATGCTGGTCAAAAGGGTTATAAGGAAGAGGATGATCAGCAACCCATCCCTTTGCATGCACAGTGGTTCTTGCATTAAAAGTGCCACTTTAAATGTGCCTGCTCCAATGTAAGTCTCATGCAGTTCAATGGGGCTTACCCCTGGGTTAAGTGGGAATAGGATATATAGTTGAAGGTACGGATCCTAAGCATACTTCCTCTGGAGATACTTCCACTGTCTGCCACATTGATCTCAATGTTACATCTGAGTAAACGTCCATCAGAATAAGATAAAGTAGAGCGCTACAAATGCTTCCTTACACAGAGAGACAGAGACATCTATCTTGGCACACTCTTATGAGTATGCTGGATGCCCAAATATTAATAGCATACTTCAAAAAGAAATGCTTGTATATAATTTACAAAAAAAAATTATGATGGGATTTTCAGAAAAATAATTGGGTACATCTACGCACAATAAAACAGCAGCCATGAAGCATGCTATTTGGAGACAACCTGACTACCAGATGCTGGAAACCAATGGCACTCCCAGTCTATTAATGGTTTGCCCTACCAAGCAAAAGGCACTGTGCAGCCATTCCATGTTTCTTTTTTTGGTCCTTTTTTAATGCCTGTGTGAGGTTAAGAAAAAAGATAATAGGAAAACAAAAAAGAGTTACAAAAGGGGGATGTCATTCAGTGGAACTGCATAAGGTTCTGTGAATGAGGCAGAGCGATCGCACAATAAAAACCGTAACTGGAAGCAAGCAAGGAGCAGATGCTGGTATGGTGAAGCATTGCTTGGTTGTGACTTTCCTCAAAGGCATCCATCCAGTTAGCCATTTTAAGAAGGCACAAAACTGAATTGTATCGAACCAGGGTCTGACTGAGCAGTGCCACCACGTTTAATGTTCTTAATTTCACATGCATCCTTAGAAATGTTGTCTTGCCCGCACCCGTCTTGAATGCCAGGACTATCAGGGCAGTCACACAAAGTTAGAGAGCATCTGGAAGTATATTTGTAATTCTCTGCTTACAGACAAATGCACAAGCTTGGTAGACACAGACCGCAGACAACTAAAAGTACCTTTACTACTTATCCCAACACTTTAGGTTGGGGTGGACTATAAATCCTTATGGCTACCATATCTACTAATAGCCTTTCTGAGTATCTGTTGCATTGCTGTACGATGTCAAGCTGACTCCGACTTATGGCAACACTGCCATTCATAGAGTTTTCTTGGTAAAATTCCTTATCTGAGAGAGTGTGACTTGCGCAAAGCCAACCTGTGGGTTTCCAGGCTGCGCAAGGATTTGAATCCAGGTCTCCTGAAGTTCTATTTCTGTACTCCAAGCACTGCATCACAGTGGCTCACATCTACCCAACTAGAGCTCCCAAAGTGATAACAAAACAGTAAAAGGTAATAAAATAAACAAGTCCTCCAACTAGCTTTTCAACAGTGACACACCACACTACTTAATGGCATTGCTTCCCCACAAGCTCTCCCTTCTTGCCCTGGGAGAAGTAGTTTTCGTACCATATTATAAGTCAGGATTGGGAATCATGTCCAGACGTTGCTGGACTCCAACTCCCAGAATTCCCCATAATCATCCCTACTGCTGGGAGCTGCAATTCAACAGTAAATTGCATGGTTTCCACTCCTGCTATACATTGAACTGCCTATCAGTGCCAAGGTTTAAAGGAAAATGTTCTTCCTATAACAAGAGTCACAACACGACACTTAGACAAGGACCTGTTGCAACTGACATGATCCTTCATCACCATCTATGGCTATCTAAGGCCAATGGGAGTTGCAATCCAAGAACACGTGAAGGGCCACATGTGGCCCACCCCTCGTTGGCACATTTATCGGCTCAAAATATTGGCAGAACTGGATAAAGGTTCCTATTGTGGAACTGCCCTGGAAGCACGCATCGAAGGACACTGTTTTGGTCATGAACTCTGAAATCGTAGCAAGGGATCTACTCCATCATGGACCCACCAACAGATCAGGGATCCAGCCCACGGAGAGGCCGACTAAGGAAAAGAAAACAGAAAGTGAATCCAAAAACAAGAAGGGATCTTGGACACGGAGGCGAAGCAAGGAGTCAACTTTCCGCCTCCGCTTGGCACTTCCATCCCATCCCTTTCCCCATTGCAACACTCTCAGCCTCTCTCTCTGGAGCAGCAGCATCTGCTATGACTTTGGCCCTTTAAAAGGTTTTTTCTTTTCTACATTCCAACTTTGGGAAGGAGGGGGAAGGGACACAAGGCGGCTTTTGCGGGAAAAGGCTGGTATTTTTGGCTAATGGGGCCCAGATGTTTCTACCAACACGACTCCATTGGAACAGAGCAAGAAAGGACCCAGGCCAGTCTCCTTCTTCCAAAATTCAGAAACACTTCTAATAGCTTTTTATCTTTTTAATTGCATTGTGTCCAAGTAAAATTCTGAACTGTTTTAACAGTCCATTTTCATGTTCACTTTTTCTACGATTTTAGTCACGTAGGTCTTTTAAGGTGGTAAGCCACTTTGAGTCCCAATTTTGGGAGAAAGGAAGGATACAAACAAATAGCATTATGATGATAAGGATAAGAAATTCCTTGCATAGGACTACAATGCCCAGAATCCCATGTTACCTTTCACTTCTTCCCCTTTTCTGCACTATATTTTCAACCTAGCCCCTTTCCCTCTTCATTTGGTGTAAGGATAGGAGGTTACAGTCCAAAAAGGAAAGAGAAGAAATGAAAGGAAGAAATGAAAGTCTGTTTCTTCAATATTGCTGCAGCAAACATTCCCGGGTTCTTTGGATTCGTTGGTATAAGAAAGATGGGAGTTAGTTAAACCTTCTTTGGACTGGAGAGGTAGGCACTTTCTCCAGTTATCTTTATCTCTCAAGTTATGTCAAATTTACCTTAATATTAGAATTTGGCAGGAGAGAGGAAAGTCCTCTAGCGTCCCATTAAACAGAGGGCTTTCCTCCGTAAAGTAGAACAAATTTGCTTGCTGGGCAACCATACATTGCTGCAAAACCTTTGCAAGTGGAGCAAGGTTAGATGTCCTCCTGAACGAAACCATTGAGTTGGCATTTTATCTTTTTCGATATAAAAAACCTACATGGTTTATTGGGGCTGTTTCCCCCTCACTCATGTTTGAATCTGTGCTAAGTCCTTCCTTCTCACCATCCCTATCTGTTTTTTGCCTCTTCCCGATAAAACGTTGCTCCTAATTTCTGTGCTTTTATTTTTGTTTGTTCAGGATAGTTACTTATTTGAGTCTGCCTCCCTGCTACTACAGGGATCCAAAGCAGCTAACAACAGGATTAAAAAAACAGCCGCAGTTATAGAAACAACACTATAACAAAGATAGTTTAAAACAACCAGCGGATGAAAAGAGTTTTATAAACATTCAAGAGCACATTAGAAAGGGAGAGAAGAGAAAAGAAGAAGGAGAATAGCCAAGGATCCTGGAACAAGATGGATGGAGAAGGCTCAAGTCTCTTCAGGATTTGGGGATGGGCGGCTGAGCCCCCTAAAATAATCTGGCAAAAGGATACTCCCCCCAAGAGTTTTATGTAAATGACCCTCCTATCTGAAGTATACTAAAGAATCAAGTAATCTTAAGCCAGTGGTTGTCAGTGAGCCCTTGCAGGAATAACAAAGTCTGTCTGCAATATATTCTGTGTGCACTTACTGTATACACTCATGTATAAGTCTAGAAATTTAGGTCAAAAACTGACCCCAAAAGTCGACTTATCTACCAGTCAATGCAAGTACTATATCTTAACTCTTATTTAAAAGAAGGAACCATCCCCTGGTGAAAGGCAAGAGTATAATCTCTCCTGGAAGCCCTGACCCCTCTATTCTCTCATCCATCCAGCCTTAAGAGTGAGCACCAAGATTTATATCTGGTTGAATTATGGATGTTCTTTGACATTGTTTTGGTTTGCTTCATCCTTTAGATCCTTTGTTATATAGCCCACTTGCCTATGGTTATGTGAATGTGTGCTTTGTTGTCAGTGCAAACTAATATGCAAACTACACACGGCACAAACTATACAAACACAACGGACCGCAGCCTACTGTAAAGCCTACAGGCAAATACAGGGATGAGGTGGTGAAGTCTTGGCACTGTATCTTGGTACAGGTAAAGATAAAGGTAGTCCCTTGACATGAATGCCTAGTCCTAAACAACTGTATGGGGTTGTGTTCACCTCTGTTACTAAGCAAAGAGCCAGCGTTGTCCAAAGATGAATCTGGTGGCTATGTGGCCAACATGACTGCGTCGAACGCTGTTACCTTCCCACCAAAGTGGTACCTATTTATCTACTTGCATTTGCATGCTTTCAAACTGCAAGGTTGGCAGAAGCTGGGACTAGTGATGGGGGTTCATCCCATCATGCAGCACTTGGGCCTTGAACTGCCAACCATCTTACCTTACTATCATCAGAACTGGCATCTTAACCACCAAGCCACCGCATCCCTGTATCTTGGCACAAGCATTTAAACTGGGGATGCTATATAGGCCTCCCTATTTTTGCAGGCATTATAGCAATGACAAATCCTGGAGAAAGTCCATCTGCACGAAGAACTAAAAACCCCAGGGCTCTCAAAATCCCTGCTAAAACATACACCGCCTCCCCTCCAGACATAGTTCTTGGAGAGGGAAAAAACCGCTTACTCTTGCCTCCAAAAAGGCTGGTGATCAAGGAGTAGGGTTCATGAAAAAAGAGGTATGTGTGTGTAGCAGGCGGTGATGGTGAAGTGGAGCAGGAGGGGGAAGGAAACCCAAACACATTCCCGCTTGCTTTCCCCTCTGCCGTTCCTAAAACAAAGGCCCCTTTCTTCTGCCCCAGCAGCCCTTGGGTCTCCCTGCATTTACTGAAAGGAGGGCGGCTGGCAGGTAGCGGCTTTTATTAGGCCGCATGGTCTCTCCTTCTTTCTCTCTCTCTCACATATACATGCACCACTCTCCAAGACGTAAAGCAGTACAGATCTCCAGCTGGTATTCACCCCAAGGGCTGCCCTCACCCAAGGATTAAAAGGGAATCGCTATTCCCCCCTTCTCACATCTTACTCCCCCCACAATCCTTGCAGCTGGATCTGGTTAAAATGGCTTAGGCTGCTCAACCGCAGTTGCTCCCATCACCTCTGAGCAACTGCAGCAAAAAGAAAAAGAGGAGGGTTTGGGGTTTTTCCTTGGCCACCTCTGGAATCCAGATGCAGCCGCCAACTTGAATTCTTATGGGGTTTTTTAGTCTTTCATACTCGCCTGTCTGCACATCTCCCTCCGAGAGTGATTTGTGCCGAGGCTGGAAAAGTGATTTGAAACGAAAAAGAAAGAGCCTGGCTTCCAGGATCTCCCAGAAACTTACAAAAGAGTAACTTTTCCAACTACTGCTGCACTGTCAAAGTTAGATAGCTTTATAAAGCTCTGGAATCGTGATGCCGGACAATTTATTTTTACTTTTTGAGAGGGTTGCTGCCCTAAGCAGCTTTGGGATAAGTGGACTATATTGACAGATTCACGTTCTTGGTTTATTATGTGGTCACTGGGATTCCCAAAAGGAAGGGATGCTAATAAGGACAGGTTACTATGCCTGAGAGCAGCCCAAAAGCAAGAAGGGATGGAGAGGGTCCTGCCTCAGCAGCCATTCAGCCAGAGATCTTATAAAGGCCATGATCCAGAGTCATGAATGGCACTTTGGCGTTCCAAAAAATGGGGCAGCCTTTTCTTACGAAACCATGCGGTTTGAAATAAGAAACATCTGGAAACTTCGGGCTCAAGTTACCAAAAGAGAGGACACACCCTCTCAATGTTTTTTTTTTTTTCATCAGACAAGAATGAAAACTAGTTAGAGGTCATTTCATACATGAAGTCTATCCAAATAAATGGGGCGGAGAGAAGCGGGGAAATGCCCGTCGTCAGGCGTGAGGATTGCATGCAGCTGGATTTTCTATATGGTTCCCTTCTTCAGCCTTGGATGAAATACACTATTTTAGCATTGTCCTCTTATTCCTTTCCTCGTGTTGCTATTTCCATTGGAAACTAGCTGCGTTCATAAGTTAAACCTATGAGAACCGTGTTTTAAAGGTTTTACCCTGAAATAGTCTTGAAGTCAACTTGAAGACAAAAATGTCTTGCTATGCAAAAACGTTTAAAATTCTTACTGTAAGCTGCCAAGAACCTTTTCTTTTCGTTCAGGCAAAACTCAACAAATAATAAGTATCCTTCCCTGATTTTCCTTCCCGAAGGATGAATGTGACTCCTCAGGTCAAGTATATGGAGAGAGCCAAATTTTTGATTCATGATGTTGTCACTGGGATTCCCAGAAGGAAGGGATGCTAATAAGGACAGATAACATGCTTGAGAGTAGCCAAAAAGCCATTCAGTCTCAGATATAAAGTGCGTTCAGGTCGCTCCCTCCTCTATTAGATGTGAACTAAGAACGGTCTTTGGCTGTTAAACTGGGACTGGTGATACTGTCTTCCAAAGGTTATAATGCCCTTGGGCGCATGCTTTGACTCATCATCTGGACTAACCAGATACTTCCAATGCCAAACCAAAAAGCCTTTCGTTGCTGTTGGCTTCCTGCACAATAAATGCATCTGTTTATTCACATATGCTCAGATCCAAGGCAAGCTTTTGCTTTCCTGGGGGTTTATCACATGGGGACAATTGGAAGTGGAAATGGGGTTTATCCTGCGAAAACCACACATTCGCGATTAAGATTATCACATGACGTCGTGAATAAAGTGCCATTATCCCGGGAATATCCAGCGAAAATCGGGCAATTGCTATAAAGCTGTTCACACACATTGTGATCAAAAGCAATTAAAGCACCATTATCCGGGAATAACCAGGTAATAACCAGCAACAAACCATTCCTGGGGAAATCCTATTAATGATTTGTTGCTCTTTATTCCCTGGTTATTCCTGGGATAACATTTACATTTATTTATTTTATAATGACCGCGGTGTGTGAAAATCTTAATTGATATTTAACAGCGATGGTGCGATTTTCCACAGGATAAACCCCGTTTAAACTTCCAAGGATAAAACTCCCTCCAGTTTCAACCCTCAGCTTCATGTTCTGTCCTTATGGGCAAAGTGAGCAGATGCTCCTGCTGCTTTCTGACATACTTTTCCACATCCTAAAACTGTCAACGCTACCCAATGTCTCTGTTTCCTATGCTCTCAACATTGCTTCCTACAGTCATCGCCATCCTTTCAGCCGTCTTCAGCACCTTTCATGATTTGAGAATAAGACATAAAGGAATCCTGGAGCACCTTTGGAGCGGAGAGAAAATAATCTTCTCTTGTGGGCTCCTTCATAAACAACATTATTTTTTCTTGGTTAGCCTCAAAGATACTACACAGTTCCTATATAATATGCTTAACATGGCTATGTCTTTAAATGATCTGACGATGCTATTCTTTCTGGTTCTCAAAATGAGACAAACAGATGAGGCAGACGCAGGCAAGCAAGCAAGGAACCTATTTCAAAAGCTGTTATTCCAAGCTCTGCTTCCACAAAATAAAGCCATTCTAGTCAAAGAAATCCATCATCCGAAATGTAGGCCGGGGAGCGGAAATCCTTGTTGCAGCCTGATTTATCTTCTACAAATACCAATCTGATTTATTAGGGAATTTACCATGGAAAAAGGAGCCACCCTGCCTCATTGAAGAACAATCCTGGGCTCCTCTCTAAACATCCAGAACGCTTTGTGAGCATGGGCGCATCAACCCCTGTGGTTAGAGATGTTTGCTTCTGCATCGCCGGCATTTATTGAAACTTGCTCACTGCTTTTCCACATAAAGATATCCCTCTGAGCTTCTCCCAAAGTAACAGAGGCAGCCCCCAGATCGACAAAAACACCCTCTCCCCATACTTTTTGGATACCTCCCAAAACAAAGGTCAACCAGTATTAATATTAAGACAATACACATGAAGTTAAAGGAGCAAAAATACCATATATACCCAACTATAAGTCGACCTCATGTATAAATCGAAGACAAGTTTTTGGTATCAAAATTATGGATTTTGATACAACCTGTGGATAAGTTGAGGGTAAAACCTAAGGGGATGCAACAAGGGACCTAAAGGATGAAGCAAAGGAATATAATGCCGAAGAACGTACGAAATCCCAGCAGGAATAACTGTTTATGCTCACCCCGAAAG
The DNA here is from genome assembly GCF_019175285.1 of Sceloporus undulatus. NCBI lineage: Eukaryota > Metazoa > Chordata > Lepidosauria > Squamata > Phrynosomatidae > Sceloporus > Sceloporus undulatus. The sequence goes on along the minus strand of NC_056528.1, from coordinate 13,287,476 downwards.
TCTAGATGGATGGGAGAGTCGAATGGGGTCAGTTTTCCCAGGACATATTATACTCTTCCCTTTCACCAGTGGCTGGTCCCTTTATTAATAAAAGTAAAGTACTTATATTGACCCTTGGATAAGTCGATTCAGGCTATTTGGGTGAACTTTTTTACTAAAATTCCTAGACTTAAACATTAATATATACAGTATTTGCAAATCTTCAACGCCTAGCAAAGTCTATACTTTACGTAATGCAAAGTATTTTGGGTTGCATTAATCTTGAAGGGGGAAATAAGAACCATTGGCTTTGCAGTGCTTTCAGCACAGATGAAATTGTTGCTAGATATTGTTGGTTGACCTGCCAGTGAATGGCGAAGCGGTGAAATTCAATACACAACGTCCATCCAGAGTCCTTACCTCATCGTCCTTGTACCAGGAGAGATTCTCTGCCGTTAGAACAAACCAGTACTCTTTGGAGCCGCCTTTCATGATGCCGATATTGTTGATGGTGAGCCAACCTTTGCGGATCACCTACATTCAAAAAATAAATTATCACAGTTACCCAGATTGGCATACGGATGAATAGAAAGTGGTACCACACACAAACATAGCACATCAAACAGCTGTATTGGTCCAACATCTGCTTGAGCATCCTCCATGGAGGATGAACCTAAGCCAGCCTGCTGAGACCCTCTTGAAATCCAAGAGAAAAGCTAGTAGACAGTTAACACTAAAGACCATGCAAGAGCCAGTCTACCTTGGCTCATCTATATTGTGCCAAGATCAAATGGCGAAAAACTAGTCTTGGGGAAAGGACTACAGACTGCAATGAAGAGCCTCTAAAACCTTTAGTTCTGTTGCCACCTGTGAGAAGGCCTAAAGCCGAAAGGAAAAAAAACAACATTATTTAGCACGGTTACAAATGGGAAGTTTTCCTGGGTTGCGAGATTAAGAACATTATGGAATCGCATGTCGCCAAAACACTCAGCAGTGTGGATAAACAAGGGTGAGTATATATCCTGCAATCTGGCAAAACTGCAAGACAAAGCATAAACTGTGATAGTGGACATGGGTCAGCTCTCTAAGCCTTCCAGCATCCACTTTGTTAAAGTGTTTCATTCTTATGACCACCAAAATGAACATTAAAATAGATGAATTCAAATATACAGCCATGTCAGCCTGTAGAATCAGTTTGAGGAGTTTATCACACCAAGGAGTTCGGGAGTTTATCCTGTGACTATCCTGGGAAAATTGTGTAATTACGTGAAATGATTTCAAACAACGTCACACAAAACCCGCCACTGAAGCGGTTGAAAAGAGCACTGACATACATCTTTTTACTTTTGGGATTTCAGTGACAATGCGTTCCTGATATCACTTTATTTGCACAACTGCATGTGATAATCATTCGCACTTCATTTGCAGGATGCTTTCAATGTGCTTTAATCTCTCTTTAATGCCAAAATCAGTCCCAGTGTGATAAACTCCGTAGAGAGATCTTGTGGCACCTTTGAGACTAACTGAAAGAAATATATTAGCAGCTTGAGCTTTCAAAGACTAAAGTCTACTTGCTCAGATGCATTTGGAAATATAAGTTGGCAATTGCTAAGCGAAATTTCAGAAAACCAGAGCCATGTTACTTGGTTAACGGTGGCTTTGGGTCTATCCACAGCCCATATATCTTTGACTTTGTTGAAAAATGCAGAGTACACTCCACCTTGTTTAGACACCGCTGTGTAGCAAAGGCTGAATCAAACACACAGGGGAAAAAGAGAGAGAAATACCGACAGACAACAAACAAAGAGGTTATTTTTGTTTTAAAGGACAATGAATGGCTGGAAACAAAGGTGCATCTGGAATTCATCTCCCGTGTTTAAGATGCGTACGGTTGTGAGACAGCAAATAAGTGCGCAGAATATGGGCCATGTGTACGGTTTAGTCACTAAAGAAAGGGGAAAAGATCAACCTGTAATAAACTACATTTAAAAAGGAAAGTTAGTTAAGATGCCACAGTCTTTTTGCCGTGACCCTGGTGAACATTCGGCAGGACTGCCTGGAGACAGCAAAGGACCAACTTCTTTTTGGTTCTGTTCTAATCTAGTCTATTCTCATCGTAATCTAATCTAATAATAAATGAATAAAATAAAATATGGGCCACCAATTTGCCACGGCGGTTCTGACTTATAAGAGTCCTGCAAACATCTGCGGAGCAGAATCGAGAAAGTACGAAATCTCCACCGAAATCTTTCACTTCGAAACATAAACAGGTTTCTAGAGTATTTTGTAGTAGCATTATTTGGGTTAGTAAGGCTGAAGGCATCTTTTTAAAGGAAGCCTGAGAGATTAATGGTGACTTTGTGCCCTTTTATTCTAAAATACATCCGCTGTTCTTGTCTACTTCTTTTCCCCCTTTCTTTTCCTTTCCTTGCAAGGACGGCTGACTTTCAGCCTCCCAGTCCTCTGTTTTTATTCTGTCCATTGAGCATTACTCCTAATTCAAGCATCGCAATTATTCTTTTCAATATGTTCAGCAACAAACAAACTATGAACATATGAAATGAGAAAGCAACGTAAAAGCGCACTTCAATGAAAAGACGGCCACAAAAAACGGTGAACATGAAGTTATCCAAAACCACTTGTTTTAAAAGACCACTTGAAGGTGAATAAAAGGTGACCAAATTAACACAACGAGTTTTCACTTTCTTTCTTCCTTTCTCTTAACTGCACAAAGTCCATTGCGTTTGGGATCGGAGTGATTTTCCAAATTCAATCTTCCCGTTCCTCCGTGGGAGAAACTACCAATTGATGCCATTTGGGAGCTATCAACATTTTTGAAGCAGCAAAAGGGAGACTCCCTCTTAGAGTCTGCTTTTAAATGGCAGTATGTATGTTAAGTCAGCAAGATCTTTGGGGCGATTACAAGGGATTTTGCAGTTCATCACTTAGTTGCATCATTATTTCCACCACCGTCATCCCAAAGAGTGGATCTGGGTGCAATTCCAGCACATATGGACCGATTCTGAATTACTTCACAACATCACTTCTCATCTTGATCATTTTAATAACTGGCCCTTTCCCCCCTTAGCTATGTGGATTAATGTCCATGAGTTTGTCCTGGTTCTATTTAAGGTTAATATCAAGAGTAGTATTAGATTTGGACCCCAATGTCTTCTGCATACCCAAACTAGTTGTCCTTTCTTGTGTTAAACAAAAGTTATTTCTTGCCTTGTTGTGCATTTTTACTCAACTGGAGTGTATTTTTGACAAGGGAGCTTTGTGCTCATTAGAATCGTTCCAAACCGAGGAATTTGTCAGTTTTAAATCCCATGCCGAAACGGGATTTAAAAACTGGAAAAATTCGCCAAAGTGGGTAGTTTTTCACACACGACGGGGTTAGTGTGGCATTAACTCAAACAGAAAGTAGACAAAACCTGCCCCTTTTTACTTTCGGGGTTTTCCGAAAGTAAAAAGGAGCGGGTTTTGTTGAGTTGAATACCTGGTAATGTGTTTCATGATGGGTTCCTTGTGGGGATGGCCTTGCGGACATGAGTGTCAAGCTGGCCACTTTGCACCCATTTCCAAGTGATGTGGAAAGGGGGGAATATTGTACAGCTCATGGACAGATCTCCCTACAAACAAAAACCCATCAGTGATACCTGAACTCCTTAGTAAATCTTTACCCACTTTTGGTTCTCTGCAGCTGGCTGAGGATCTCCCTTCATTCCTTGGATTCATTCGCCTGGATTTATTGCAACTGGATTTTTAAAACTCCTGCTTCCCCCCCCCCAAAAAAAAACTGTTTGCAGCAGTTAGAAGGATCCCAGTTTCCCCCCCCCAGATGCACCTCAAAATTAGTATTTGTTAGAACCCGCCCATGTCGAGTGGCCTTTGGTTTTACTCACCAGGATCTCATCCTGCAAAAAGAGGACCATAGCAACAACAGCAGCAGCAGAGGAGACAGGAGCAAAGAAAGGAGAGAGGATTACTCAAAAAAGCGGGCGCAGGAAGAAAGAAGTAGGCTCCAACAAAACAAAAACAAAACGAGAAAAAGGAAAATATAGATATAAATAGGTAACAACGAAACCAAACATTTATAACCAGAACTGTTTGCTCAATTAGCACCTGAGTTGCAAAAAACATCGCAAAGACCACATCACAAAACAAAATCTGGTGAAAGGATAAAAAAGAAAGGGGGGAAGAAATAAGCACAGGGGAGGGGGTTACAGGCAAACCCAAAAGTGAACCATGAACATATTGAACTGATAGGTGCCATCCCTATCCTGGACCATCTTCGCTGGGCAGTTTCCATCATGTCCTTCCTAGAGATCCAATTGCCAGGATGAAAAGTCGGCCAGTGAAGTCATATCTCCAGACTGGTAGACTGGGCCTAGATCTATCTCTACACTATACATTTCTAATGGTTTTATTCCACTATGTATTCACAGTACACATTTTTAGTGGTTTTGTTCCAATACAACTGCCACGGCTTTAGAGCAAAGCATTAATTTGGAGAGATTGGCTTCAGTTATAAAACCCGCTTCCCTGCCTGCAAAACTAGAACGACAAGCAGGCAGATTGCTATTACAAAAGCTTTAAAATATGGTACAAGTATGCACTAATGGTTCTTTCTTGTTCTGTGACTGAACTGGGGCTGTGGGGAGTGCATTGCCTGGAAATGCCATCTATCAATGAGACTTTTTTAGCATTTGAAGCGGAGAAGGACACGCAGCTGATGCTAACAATGCGATATTCGTTCTTAAGGTAAGCACATGAGACTTCAGAATTAACTGGATCTCAGTTCTTAACATCTTTTAGTACTTATTATGTTGGCTAGAACTGCTGGGAATTATGGTTTTAACAACATCTGGAGTGCCACGTTTTCCCCAGCTCTGCTTTACATTGTGAGCCTATGCAGTTATTAAAACCTATACAGTGTCTAGCAATTTTAGGACTAACAAAAATGTTTTCTTCTACAACTACTACTGTACTATGGCTTTTCCTAATACAACTTCTATTCTATTACAAACTACTACTAGTATTACTACTCACTCCTTATATCATGCAGAATCAGATATAATCCTATAGTGTTCTGAGAAAAGTGTTGTTTTTTAAATTAATTTATAAAGGGCCTGGACTGAATTCACCTGTAAGGCCCTCAGCCAATGGTTCATTCAAGAAACATTCCCAGGCCAGATGATTGCAGCCTGGGCTCATTAATTTTAATAATTAATTAACTGACCATTAATGCATTAATAAGGATTAATTGATGGAATGCCCTCCTTCTATGGCACTGAATACTTTATACCAGTGAAGCGGCATTCACTTTTCCTGCATCTTCACTGTTGTGTTGGCAACTTCTCCTCTATCCACAGCCTGCAAAGCAAAGAGGATGCCCACCGCATACCTTTCAAACGCAGCTCCCTGGTTCAGTGGGCAATGCCTACCTGATTCCCCGCGGTCTTCTTCTTGCTCATTTGGCTGCTCCTCTGCTGAGCGCTACAAGAAAAACAAAGCAAGACATTTAGTACTTCTTTGTTCTTGACTTTCTCTGGGACTGTCAATGCGAATGCAGATTTTTCATGTGCCCATTTGGACTGAATCCCTCCCTGTTCAAAATGCCCAGTTTGACCCCAACCAATGTCTAACTGGCACTTTCTGGTAATGGCATTAAAAATTTGAAAGGTGAAGGAATTCTGCACAATATGCACAGTTTTAAACATGGTGCTCCTTTGGTTATTTCCCATTACAGCTTAATGCCTGCCATTTAAACTTAAATTCCCCTTCTGATACTTACTTGGCAAACCCAATAAAATCTTCATGGTTTGTGTTCATGTAGGCCAGTTCGATATCTATCAGGAGCATGACCTGTGGGAGAGAAGATACAGCTACTACAACTTTCGGCATTTTGAGGGATCTATGGGGACATCCCAAGTTGCTACTGGTGGCCCACAGATCTGTTGGACGTTCGCTCCGTTAATTCCATATTGGGTGGGAAGAATGGGCTTCGTAGTCTCATATTGTTTAAGAGTGCAATGAATGAGTTAACTGTATTGCTAGATCTATGTCAGATGAGTCCCAGAATGCACACTGCAAATCCCAGAATCCTGGAAGATGCAATCACGGCATTTAAAGTGACCTCAATGTGCTATAATTGTGTGGAAGAGACCTAAGACAGATCAGTTTTGCCCCTTTATGCATTCTGGCCTAAAGGTCCCATCAATCCCAGCCATGGATAAGAGATTATGGAAGTTGTAAGTGAAACAATCTGGAAAGCCCAAGGTTCCCCACAGCTGGGAATATACGCACAGAGGTACCCAAGTGAAACTTCTTTGCGCATACCTGGTCCTTGGTCCTGCCCTCACGCTCGCGGATGTGAGTTGTCACAATTCTCTCCATTTCCTCCCGCAGGTGAGGATACTGGCTGAGCTGCAGCGGGAGAGAAGGGGGAAAAGACATGTGCATATGGGGGAAATGGGGCACATGGGTGAAAGGAGGGCAAGGGGAAGGTGCCACCGCCACCCCACACGCCTCGCACGGAGGCTGGGGTGGGTGCGGACACAATGGCAGAACGAAACAAGAGAAGGAAAGCAACAGAGAGATTGTCCAACTTCCAGCCAAGGGGTACGTTTCTCTCTTAATGAACCAAGCATCTTCAGCTTGCTTCTTAGGTCTCAGTTGACCATCCCAGGAAGGCTTCGGGAAACAAAATTCTCCCATAAATACCCCAAAAATCTTGCCTATCAATCCAGATTCACCCAGATCTGTGTAATATTTGAGACAGTGGTTGCACAAGTGGATGAAGGACCTGATGAAAGGTCTACTTATCACAAAGCTAAATCCAAACAACCTCTAATCTCTTCCTCATATAATAAAGTCTGGGAAACATAGTTTGAACCCCTATTAAGTGATGGAAACTCACCAAGTGAACATGGGCAAGTCATACTCTCACCATCTCAGAGAAGGGCAATGGCAAACCTCCTCTGAATAACAAACCTTGCCAAGAAACGAGTCACCATAAATCAAAGTTGCCTCGAAGGCGCATGACAATAACAGCAGCCTTCCATTGTGAATCTGGTCGTTCCACAAATGACACTAACGGGATGCTATCGTTTATACTTCACTGTAAGTCGACCTCATGTATAAGTCAAGGGCAGGTTTTGGGGCCAAAATTATGGATTTTGATATGACCCATGGATAGGTCAATTGTAAAACTTAGGGGCAGGTAACAAGGAATCTAAAGGACGATGCAAAGGAAAAACGATGCCAAAGAACGTACAAAATTCTTGCAAGCATAACTGTTAGTGTTCATACTAAAGGCTATAGAGGAGGATCTATATTTCCAGGACAGATTACACTCTTGCCTTTCACTATGAGTATATATAGAGTTAATGAGACAGAAGGCGTGCTAAAAGGAAATATACGTTTTCTACACTCTGCATTGGCTGGACTGCAGTCTCTGAGTACGTCTCTAAGATTTTTAGCTGTTATATCAGGCTCTAAAGTTCAAAGAGAGTAAAAACCCAGCATGCCATTGCTGCTGAAGACAGAAGGAATCCTGTCAAAGGAATCGGGGGGCGGACGGGAGAGAAACAGCACCGGAAATTGGAAAATCTTTCCCAGCTTTTCTCGCCGAGAGAATACGAAATAATAAACTGCCTGAGCGACACAAAAGAAAGCGCTCCAAGTTGCGAAATGTTCTCAAATTTATTCAAGATCCCGATCAATTAAAACCACGACAAAATGTTACACACGCCAAACCAGGGGAGGGGGAAGCAAAAAGAAGAAAAGGAAACCATCAAGTCGTATTTGCCAGAACTCATGCGGGGACCGGGTTATATCATACTTGGGACATGCGCAAGGGAAAGTGGAGCTGGGGAAATAGCAAATCACGAACACCACATCCACCGAAGGGAATCACGAACATCACATCCACCGAAGGGACTCATGCGCCAGGATGCAAAGGGAAGGGGGAGGCTGGCAAGGAAGCCGGTAGCGCCAGCAGCACCCAGAAATGCCATGGTTCTGAATGGGAGAGCAGGAGAACCTCGAGAAAAGGGAGCTTGGTTTGGAAATGGGTTATAGCAAATTCAGAAGGCATTGGGGCATTTGCTATATAACCACATTCCCCTCTCCTGGCCATATTTTTTCGTTCCTTTTAAAACCACATGTTCTTTCTTCCGCAATGTGTCAACTGCGACTGAAGTCCCTAATTTCAGAATTGGCTTTGCACTACACTCCGCAACAGGCCAGAGCCGACAAACTCCTCCAACCAGCCTCCCTTCCTTTCTTCTCGCCTATCACAACCTCCATATTTTTCCTCCGCACTTCCACCAGTCCTAAATCACGCTGTTCCCTTACAACGCTCCATATGCAAGAATGCTTAAAAATGGCCGTTGCTGTTATGCAAGTGAGGCATTGCCCTATTAAGAATCCTGCCCCTCGAAACATTAAACGCTGCAAAGAGAGAGAGTCAGACACTGAAAACTGATCACACCCAGAACTCATATATATTTGGTGTATGGTGCAAATCCTTGGTAATTTTACCTAGCCTATTCCTTTAGATGCTTAAACTGTTGTTTTCTAAATGTGCAACTGATGTTTTAAGTTATTGCAATGCTAGAAATTTGGGAACAGAAAGAATAAATCATGGGTTGCAGAATGGTTATCTGTAGGGCAATATCCTTATTCTGTCTCCTCAGAGCTACATGCATAGGGATACTGAAAGAACACGCATGCATATTTCATGTGGACAGGTTATGGAGACAGAAGTTCCACCTTGTTTAATCGTGCTTATATTATTTGCCAGGCTAAATGCTGATCCAATGTGCTGAAATCAATATTGGCATGGGATTAGTAATGCCTGGTTTCCGATAGTGAGTTGGTTACCTTCTCCTTGGATTAGGGCAGAACTCTTATGTCCCTAACAGTAGCCTGACACATACCCAAAAATAAGCAAGAGGAAAAGGATCTACCTCAGTGATTCTAAAGGTCCTGGGTTCAACCCCTGACATTCCCAGATGGGGCTAACAAAGATGCCTCCTTGAAACCCTATAAAACAGCTCTTCCAATCTGTTTTGACAATACTGAATTAAATAGCCCAAACATGTGAAGTCAAAGGCTTTCACAGCTGGCATCTATATTTTTGTGGGGTTTTTGGGCTTTGTGGCTGTGTTCTTCCAGAACACAGCCATATAGCCCAAAAAACCCACAAAAAACTATAGCTCAACTATGGCTTGCAATGTTGTATATATTTAAAGTGATAAGCAAACAAGAGGTAAAGGAAAAAGCAGCAAGTGTGCCTCTAGGCTGTGAAAAGTCCCGACACTTAAATGGGGGCAAAATGAGAATTGCAATGGGGTCTGCGTTTTTAACACTGTATGCCTTGCCTCTTTTCATAACCCTGTGTGCAGATTGTAATGCTCTCTTCGGCACCGGTCCAGTTTCTCATCTCAGCTGCATATGTACACGCATCCATCCACACCCACACAGTCACCAAAAAGCAATGCCAAAAACCTAGACGGACTCATTCTCTGCGTAGTCGAGCAGTGATTAGTAATGCTCTTTTTATGGGTGGACTAGGATGTGGTTTTATGTACAACCCAGGGCTTGCTTTGCCTGTGAAGTTGCTGAAACTGAATTAATTTGGGAGAGAAAAATCACTGTTAGGATGCAAGACTTTTAAGAAGCCATACACAGAGAAGTGTACATAATATAGGGGTCTTGAAATGCCCAGTTTAGCACTTTTCCTTACATTCCAGAGGAATTAATTGAGCAGAAAGGCCCACATTTATGTCAGTCTAAAAGGTAGTGCAGGCTCATGGAGCAAGGAGCTGTGTGTTGCATTCATTCCTGATTCAGAGGGAAGGCTGCCATCTACTGAAACACCACTTCAAGTTCTCTGAACGGATTTCCCTTCCCAATCCTAATCCCAGCCTAGGACCAGGTCTTCTGCATTGCAGGGTTTTGCTTTGGACACGCAGCCTCCAAAAGACCTTGGCCAAGCGTGCTGTCATTCTTTATTCCAAAACAAGAAAGTGAGGGTAAAGGAATGTCAGGCTTCCTTATCAAGAAAATGTAAGGAAAGAAAGGAGAAGCAGTGGTTATAATAATATATTAACATGAAGTCGAATGCTTTCATGGCTGGCATCCATAGGGTTTTTTAGTGGGGTTTTTGGGGGGTTATGTGCCCATGTTCTAGAAGAGTTTATTCCTGACGTTTCACCAGCATCATTTTCTGAAGATGCCAGCCACAGATGCTGGCTAAACATCAGGAATAAACTCTTCTAGAACATGGCCAGATAGCCCAAAATACCCACAAAAAACTATAATATAATACTCATTTGCCTTACTCAGCGACAGAAGAGACAAAGCGAGGAAACCACAGGACAAGAATTCAGGGCTTCGAAATTTATCACTGTATCTTAAATCTCAAATATCTGATAATGGGATTGAACTCGACACACCGCTGACCAGATCACAGACGGTTAAAGTAACACTACACAGATAAAGGTGGCACAATCTCTTCTCTAAACACAGAGGATGGATACAAAACAACAAGATGGGACCCACCAATGGCTTCTCAACTAATATCTCTTACCTAGTCCAAACCCTGTTGCATGTGGACTCCCTGAATCACTCTATCCTTGCTGATAAATCATGACCAGAATCCTAACCCTTGTCCCTAACTATCCTCTTTCTAGATGCATCTGAGGAAGTAGACTGAAGTCTAGGAAAGCTCATGCTGCCAACTTCTTTATTTCGGCGACCCTCAAAGGTGCTACAAGGTCTCTCTGCGTACCTATCCTCCCGCCAATCCCAACTTTGACTTTTCTGCGTGTAAGGAAATGGGGGCAGGTCTGCGTGCGTGTTTGTGCGTTGTGTGTGCACGCAAGGCGGCATTTGTTATGCGAGTTCTCTCTCTGTCGGGGTGTCGGGGTGTTTCTTTACCTTGTTGCTACACTTTCTGATGGTGGATGTGAGCTCACTCACTACCATGTCCACACACTTCAGACAGGGCTCCTTCAGTTTCTGCACCTGCTTTTTCACAATGGCTTCAAAAGCGAGGTCAGGGGTGAAGAGACCCGTTCTGCACGGCAAAAGGAGCAGGGAGGGAGAGAAGCGACAGGGAAGAAAGAAGCGTGGAACGTGGAGCAGGAGGAGAGGAAGAGCAGGCAGAGTAGGGACAGAGAGAGAGAGAGAGAGAAAGAAAGAAAAGAAGAGCGTGAAAGGGAACAGAGAGAAGAGAAAAACACAAGGCAAAAATGAGTAGTGAGACTTTTGGTGCGGCCCACAGGCAAATCTAACCCAGGAGAGCATCGCTAAAGGACCCTATGTGCTGCCAAGCATCAGGTGGATTTTGCAGGATGAAGAAAAGATAGAATGCAAAACTGCAAGGCAGGGTGGGATCAACAAAATGATGGACACACACAAAATGACGTCCTCAGCCACCCCAAGGCTCTCCCTTGAAAAGATCTATCCTTTCAGCTCCCTGATTAAGCTCTTGCAATCTCTGGTTCATCTCCCTTCGAGTTACTTGCTTCCTAGATGGGCTTCTAAAAAGAGTTAGATGGTCACAGCACACCTGCATCTCAGGAATCTTTGGAAATGCAACAATGAAAAAGTGTTGGCAACACAAAGACCAGGGAGAAAACCTACAGAGGTCTAACAATAGTTCTTAGAAAGGGTCATGTGCTCATCTCCCACTTTATCTCATTACAGAACATGTGCATACACTATGCTAGACTCTTCTTTTGCAAACATTGTTTACAAAAGCCTACCTGCTTTTACACAGATCCGTATGTGTATGTTGTTTTAAACTGATCGTGGTCATCTTATTCTATGCTGCCCCCTGAGATCTTTACACAGAGGACAGCATATACTGTAAATATTTTAAATAAAGTTATATTCTTCACCAGGCATAGATTCAGCATTAAGTCACTGTGTATATCACCTGATTGTTTGGTTTCTCCCTCTAGAATCAGATACAGAAAGATGAGGGAACTATAGTACCCTGCATCCAAGATCTTGCTAGTCTCTTTGCTATCATGTTTCCTTAGGCATAATGCACACACAAAGTGTATACAGACATATCTTACAACCTCCTTTATTGCTGTTTTTCCCATGCCCAGCTTCTCCCTTCTTTTACAGTTGTACTAATAGAGAATCAAATGGTGATGGTTTCTCTATATTGCCCAAGCTTCAAATGGCCCAGTAGTCTTTCAAAAACAATAACACTGAATCACCACCTGAAATGTTAGGGCTGATTTGATGCCTTTTTAGACATGTTCCCACACCGTTTTGAGCGCTTAACAGGGTCTGCCTGTCAAACTGAACTGTAGTTAAGGAAATGATCTGCTTCCAGAGGAACAATGAATTCCCTTCTTCACATTTGAGAGACACAGCATCGACTGGGCAGAGTAAGGCAGCCACAGCAGGCAGGAGATTTGGGGTGTTACGAAAGAAGAGCAAAGTCCAAATACCTTTATGTGGTCATTTTTGTATTTTTATGCCAGGAAGGGTGAGGGCTGCTTGTGAGATTTTATGCTCTCATGAGCCAAAATAACTTCACAGATTTTTGGAGATGTACCTGGACTTGAATGAGTGAAGTGTGCCAGGCAGCAAAATGTCTTGGTCCATCCTTGGGTAGCATTGACGCATTTCGAAAATGAAACACTTCACTTAAGGCTTTTGCACATACCTGCCCATATCCATTTCGCTCCCTCATACGCACATACACACACAGTCTGAAAGCCAAGAGATCAGCTTGGAACATGGTATCTAATAAGGATTCTGTTGGTTAGGGTTGACACAAACATATTCACAGAGCGTTTATCTTTCACAAGCCGCAGTATTCACAAAGGTACCTGCAACCAATGCACCTGCAACCAACCACACTCACAAATTCTGCTATTTCAATGAACAATGAGGCTGGGGGAACTAACTCACCAAGAAGCCCCAAGAAAACATAAGATCAAGCAGGTTCTAGTCACAGAACAATACAGCACAGAGCTAGCCTACAACACAGTGCCTACAATCTGGGTATGAACCTGAGCTTGGTGAATTTATAAAGCCCTTGTATCACAAGTTTCCTACATTGAGAGCATCTGCCTAGTAGTGTATGCTTATGATATTCAACTTTCATCCCTCTGCTCTGGGTATTTGGTCTCCATCTCCTCTTACCTCTCATAACTCTTTCCTTTTCAGATGTCAGCTTGCATTCAAACCTGCAATGCCTATTATTTTTGCACTCCAAAATCTCTATTTATGTTTTCTTTCTATCTTTTCTATTCTTGTTTTCCTCCTGTACTTTAGAACAGAGGTGGGGAAAATGCAGCCCTCCAGATGTTGTTGGACTGCAGTTCCCACCAACACTTGCCAGCAAAGCCAAGGCAATGAGCCTTGAGAACATGAGTTCAACAACATCTGAAGGACAACATGATTCTCACCCCTGTTTCAGAATAACACAAACACACACCTCTTTCCAATAATCCAGGAATAGTAACCATGCCACCTTCCAGACACTGCTGGATTGCAACTCCTAACCAATGGTGGGAAATGCTGCAACTTGTAGTAATGTCTGTAAGGGCCCAGGACTCCCACCCCAGTTGATAGTCTGCTACCAAGCCTTGGACTCTACCTCCACTGAGAAAGGAGGAGACCATCCTTCATGTCAGCTCCAGATAGGGTTTTTACTATAGGTACAGACTTGCTACTCTGGGGAGGGTAGAGGGACGAAAGAAAAGAAAAGAAAGAGGGGACGAAAGAATGTGAAGGTTAAAGTAAGGGAGTACACAAATAAATAGACACAGAGAAAAAGGAACTTTGCAAAAGAGTAAAGGAAAGGTGATTGACCGATGGGGAAACTAGCAGAGGGAGCGGGCAGACAGGGGACATGAAACGCTGGCCCTTCCCATCCAGTTGTTCAGATGACAGTGCGTACTTGGCAGCCCAAGGGCATGTGCCTGCCAGATAGCAGGCAGGAATGGCAAATTTCTGGGTGCTCCCCACAGCCACAGACAACCCCCACCGCCAACCAATCCCCCCTAAAAGGAGAGCAGGACAGAAAAAGGAAGGTCCTCCTCCCAGCATCCTAGAATCTTGAGGAACCTGCGAAAAAGTATCACAATTTTTGTAGGCATCCCCACCCCAAACCCAGGCTCCAGGACAAAACCCAGTCGTTCAGACCACCAGGCCCTGTCAAAGCAACCTCAAGTGGCATCTTTCGATTGACCTCAGATTCCAGACCAATCTTTCGCCCCGCCTGGTTACCTGCTTCCCGAATGGCCAGCACCTCGTCCAACATGCCAAGGGTTCCAAGTGCCCATGCTTAAGAGAGTCAAGCACCTTAAATATAGGTATAGATATACACACATATATGCCAATACCTGGGGTCCTACCTGAAGGAGCAGGCCCTGACAGAGAGCAGTAGATATCTCTCCTCAAATTTATGTTCCCATAATTCATACGGAGGGCACCACATTGGGGGAGGCTAACTCATGCAATGTTCACGTACTACAAGTGAGTAAGCATCCATTAAAACTCATTGGCTGACATCCTACTAGTGACATATGCAGGTGTCAATTCATCTTACACCTTTGTATGCTTTTAAAAAAAAGAAATCACTGCAAAGGTTGGTGTTTTATCTACCATCCGTAACAACCAAAGCCGCTCCTGGACTCATTCCCCCAAAAGGCCATTCAGTGGCTGGCAGAGAGTGGATTGGCAAAGCATCCCCATAGCCATAGTCAGACATAAAATGATTATATCAACCACTGAGAACTCCAGAAGACTCCAGAGGATCTGTCAATAATGTCATTGGACTGTACTTGGCTATGGGGACATAGCCAGATAATTCCTCATTATATCTTGCTCTCCACCAGCTACTCCAGGACTGTGGAAATGTAGCAACTAAGTAGTGAGTCCAGGAGGAGGCTTGAGAAGAGAGACGTAGCATACTTCTACCTGTGGAACTTCTATCTGTGGAACTATTACACTACATTGTGCAGGAGCTTGGCCTTAGAATCCTGCATATTTCCACCACCCGCCCTTCATCCTATGAACATGGTTTCCTATATGTCTCCCATTCTGAGTGGCTGAAGATCTCAAGTCTCTCCAGGAAAACACAGCTCTGGAGTTAACACAGAAATCTAATATGGTCCTGCTGAAGAGAGGGAACTGCCATCTTGCTGTATCTGTATTGCTGTGTAAAGAAGAAATGATTCAATGTGAAGTCAAAGGCTTTCACGGCCAGAATCTATATTTTTGGTGGGGTTTTCAGGTTATTAGGCCGTGTTCTAGGAGAGTTTATTCCTGATGTTTCGCCAGCATTTGTGGCTGGCATCTTCAGAGAATGATAGCATGGAGGTTCTCTGAAGATGCCAGCCATCATTCTCCGAAGATGCCAGCACAGATGCAAGCCAAATGTCAGGATTAAACTCTTCCAGAACATGGCCACATAGCCTGAAAACCTGACGTTTCGCCAGCATCTTCAGAGAAGATGCCAGCCATAGATGCTGATGAAAGATTGTATGTACAGCGCTGTGTAAATTTACAGCGCTTTATAAATAAAGGTTAATAATAATAATAATAATGAAACATCAGGAATAAACTCTTCCAGAACATGGCCACATAGCCTGAAAACCCCACAAAAAACTAAGAAATAATTCCCTTGTACGCAGTTGTTGCTCATGATACAAGACATGGGAAGGTGGAGTTTTCTGACCACAGATACATATGCATGCGCTTTATGAGGAATGCATGGCTTTAGAGGAAGGTCAAGAGTTGTGCTTTCCCCATCTCTTTCCAATTGTCTAGGGAAGCCCAGGCTGGGTTCACTCAAGTCTAGTCATGCTGTTAGGGAGGGTGGTTAGAAGAAACAACAACCAAAACATCACTGCCAGGCAAGGGCTGCTGCCCAAATGACAAACGCTGTGCTTCAGCCGAGGGCAGGTGGGCATGAGCGTGCGTGGGTGGCACTCCATGTGCCCCTTCCCAGGTTACCTTCTTGGTGCACTGTCTAACGGTATTGATTAACTCCATAATGACCATGTCCACGCATTTCAGGCAAGGCTCTTTTATCTTCTTCACCTGCTTTTTCACAATGGTCTCAAAGGCCATGTCCGGCGTGAAGAGGCCGGTTCTAAACACCCGAGACAAAGTTGGCAAAAGGAACAAGAAGAAGGTGGGAGGGAGACAGGGCAAGGAGAAGGGCATACAGCATTACATATATATATATTTTAAAATATCCAGGGCAATTGTTTGTTATTAATCACCAAAAACCAGCTTAGCTATCCCTTGTGTAGCACTTGAAGACACAAAAATGAAAAGAAGTTATCAACAAGAGCTCTCCAAGCCCTACAAAAGCAGTTTCCCAAAAGGAACATTGCTGGCCATATCGCTGACCCCATGACTGACAACAGTCTTTCATCCACCTACTTAGGGTCAATTAATAATTACTCAATTATTTCTAACAAGGAAACTGCTGATGTGGAATCCAGCCGATGTAAGACACTGCATCTAACGGAAACACAGGTTAGGTCTGATTTCCTCAACCTGGCACCCTTTTTGAGTGCTTGGCTGCAACTACCACCATTTAGCTTTGGAAGCTAATGGTGATTTAGACCAGAAGTGGCTACTATGAGGGTTGAAAATCATGCACCTCTACAGGTGCTGGATTGCAACTCCCATCAGTCCTAGCTAGCATAACCCATGGTGAGGAATTGCAGTCCGCCCGAGTCTAAAGGGCTGCATGATCCCCAGCCTTTCAACAGATTGAGAAACTGAGCTCTTGTTGATATTCAGGAAAGCAACATAAAACAATAGCTGGGGTGGGGGGTGAAGGTAGCATGTTACCACCCATGTTACTTTCTCTTACGAATAAGATCTTCCCTTCCATAGGAAATGGAAAGGAAGCGTTACCTCCGAGAAACAGCAAGCAACCCTATAGCAAAGACCAATGGGACTCTCCCAAAGCTCAAGGGCTGCACATTCCTCCGGCCCATTTGCCGACCTACCATACCTCTGACGTCTTCTGGACCAAGGCACTGGATTTTCTAGAGAGGCTGTGAAAGAAATGGAGCAGAGGTGCTGCCTCTATTGCATTGATACGTGCCTGATACCATGGATGTTCTTTATGGCGTAGCTGATCTCTCGCCGGAGCTCCTTCTCATCAAATTCCATCTGCACCAGAAGAAAAAGGACATCATTGCTGCAAAGCCCAGTATAGTAACCAAAGCTTTATATATAGCACCAAGTTAGCTTTGATTACAGGGTTTACTTTATAAGC
Source organism: Sceloporus undulatus (assembly GCF_019175285.1). NCBI lineage: Eukaryota > Metazoa > Chordata > Lepidosauria > Squamata > Phrynosomatidae > Sceloporus > Sceloporus undulatus. The sequence goes on along the minus strand of NC_056528.1, from coordinate 13,270,210 downwards.
TTTTTTTTGCCACTCATTTAATTATTTCATAATGTAAAATTAGCACATCAGTGAATGTATTAATATGTTGAGCTGGCCTGGAGTGGTGGTTTGAGGGCTGGAGTGGGTGACCAGAGTTCAAATCCCTATTCAGCCATGGACTTGAACAAGTGACTCTCTTTCAGCCCCTGCAATATAGGGCCTTCTTTTATCTCATCCTAATATGAACCATAGATTTGCCAATTACCGTATGGGCCTCCATCTACTCTACTGACTTTGGGAGGACCGTATCTAGTTTAAATAATTCGTGAATTACAGGATACTAAGCCTGTAATGAACACGTCTATGGATTTTTGTGGGATAAACTCTATATGGTTCCTCTTAATGGAATGGAGATAGAAGAAGAAATTCCATCCTAATACTTGTTCAGAAAACAAATGTCTCTTAGCTATAGCCTGGCATCTGGCAATAATGATACACATTAAGCAGAGAGAAAGAGATGACAGAAATCTAAAAGTAGAGACTAATGGAAGATTAGGTTTTACCTTCACCAGCTCAAAGGGGAATCTCTCGTGGAAAATGCGGTTGATCCTAGCACCTCCAGACAGTTCATAGGTATCAATCTGATCCCCAGAACCTTCAATGCGTTTCTCAAAGTCCACTGCAAACTGTTGAACCATCCTGCATGGGGAAGAAAGCCCCCAATACTATGAAGAGGAAGGCATGGTCAAAACAGTATTCCCACATAGCTAAGTAATCCAGTTCTACTGACGCTATCACAGGATTTGAAAAAACCCAAGCAAACAGGCCTAAATCTGATTGTCAATATGTACTAGAGCCCATCAATGGAATTAATGGAGAAGCAGCGTTCTAAAGTCTCGTATTCTCCCATACAAGCCAGCCTGGGATTTGTGACCTGAGGAGCATTAATGGATAGAGCCTAATGGATAGAGTGATAGACTGATTGATTATTTACAGGTGATTTGATAACGTACGCGCATGACTGTACCTGATATAACTGCATTGTTAATGTTTAAGACTATTTTAGTTGCAAAGGAGCTATGATACATTTGCCAAATCAAAGAAATCCTTCACTCACTGAAGCAAAGCTTTGGTCTTGCGAGCAGGGTCATCTGGGCGGAAGTTTTTATACTCATCCACTTCTTTTTCAATTGAGAGAAGCTGACTTTGGAGCTTGTTCCGCAGGCCTGGCAATGTGTCTCGGATGTGATTGGTCAGTTGCTACACGAGAGATGGTTTAAGAATGTGAGTTTAAAAATCCCATTAGGCTGGCTCACACATATTCATATTTCTGCAAGCAATAAGAATAGGATATAGATATAATACACTGAATTTAACCATTTACCTGGTTAAGAATTTTCTGCAGGTAAGGGGTTCCCATGCGCTCAGCCATGTGCCGATATGCCGGGTGGGAGAGAAAGAATTTCCTCTCTGCAGCCAGTGCGGCTTGAATGTCCTTCTTTCCATCAATGTCCTTCTGGCTTCTGTTGACCACTCCAATGTAACCTGGGTAAAGAGAGATCAGAAAAGTCAGCCGACAAATGCATGGAAATGAACCCAGGACAGACACAACATACAAGGCTATGGATTAATAAGGGGCAGCCAGAAACTAAATGGTACAGAAAGTAGGTGAAACGGTCAGCATAGCCCTAATCATTAAAAAGCCAAAGATATAGCTGTTTTAGTCTGCAGAATCAGATCTTGTAGCACCTTTGAGACTCACTAAAAGAAAGAAATTGGCAGCATGAGCTTTCATAAACTAAAGTCTACTTCTTCAGATGCATTTGGGGATGAAAAAGCCAACCAGCATAGTGGCCATAAGCAAAGAGTATAAACAGAGAGCAGTAAAACCTGTGGATGCCAATGGGTATAAAGCACCAATCCTAACTCTCACAGGTAAACAGTATATTTAAGGGTTTCTCATCTTAAACTCCTTTCGTAAATCCTTTTGCATGGGAAACTCAAAAGACTGCTCGATTCCCATGAAATCCATGCTAATGCTGTCTGCACAGCTTATGTACATTTTAAGCTATAACATCTCACCTACAAGATAACAAATCCAGGAATGGCAACTTTCAATCGGAGAGAGCAGGAATGCAGCCTGAGAAGGGAATGAAGCATCCAGAACTGAAGCACTTCGCGCTGCCATGTTTTAGTGCTGGTCCCATTTATATTCTCTGACAGTAACAGATGTCTTCAACTCTTCATTTGGACATCTACCAAGGAACCATAATGCCAGCTGTCCAGGACATTGTGTTACTTTCTGATGAACCCCACCAGTAAGTTAGAAATCGTATGCTAAATGATATAAAACTAGAGTAAGAACTATTTAACCCATTTTGAATTTTCACTGTCCTTTTTGCTGAGCACAAGGGATTGCATCTCCAGCCTTGGAGAATGATGGCGATTTTTAGAGTAGAGGGAATTCTGCCATGATGCTTGTCGGATGGAAAGTGGACCAGGAAGAAACCTTTAAGAGCAAAGGGGGAAAAGGGCAACAAGGAAAGATGAAGGTTCCCTTACCTCTCCTTAGAGGCAGCAGCTTGTTCTCTAGAACATCTCGAGCATCGGTCCCTTCATCCATCAAATCCAGCTTGGTGATAACGCCAATGGTACGCTGGCCTGTAAGACGAAACAAACATGTTATATCTTGAACCAAAACAGAATAAGCAGTCAATTCACAATCTGGTTTCAAACCAGTGTCTGGTATGGACTGTGCATGAAGACCAAGAATAAAACTAGCATCCATGGATAGTTCAGCTATTTACCAGGCTGCAACTCCCTTTGGTCCAAACCCGGATAGCCAGCTTCTTTAATGTAATACCTATTATCTTTATTTCTTGCACTCTCCAACCTGGCTGCTAACATTTTAGTACTTCTTCTTTCTATCTGTATGGTCTTCAGATGACATTCTATGCATCTGATTCAGCTGCCTCTGGGCTATAAAGCTTTATGTTATAACACATTTGTTAACCTTTAAGGACTCCCAAGAATCTTAGATACTACAAAGGCAATCTAAACCAATCAACCTAGGAACTGCAATAAACCATAGTCAAGATGCAAAAGAAACTGACCAGGCTAGAGACATATTAACTGTACAGAAGATGGAGTTACCTTGAGGGTCAACCTCTTTTGCAATCTTCAGAGCATCAGAGTTGGCCAGATCCGAATTGGCTGGAGACACTGCAAGGATGAGGCAGTTCTCTTTGGTGACGAACTGCATGAGCATGTCACGGATCTGGAACTCAATGTCAGCCGGTTGGTCTCCAACAGGAACCTTGGTCATCCCCGGCAGGTCCACCAGCGTCAGGCTCAGGACTAGGCAAAGGGAGAGAAAGAAGTGAATAGAACAGCCTATGCTCCTGATGACAAATAACTAAAAGAATTTGGAAATGCAGCAGCATTGAACTTTAAACAATCTGCCCCAATCTGGTGCCATCTACATGTGGTGGATTTCTACTCCTAACATCTTCATTTGTGATGGTCATCAATGGAGCCACATAAACCCAGATGTGCAGTTGACTTGTTAAGCAATTCACTATTTATCTCAGTTAATTTCCATTCTCTGCACACAAGTGAAAATGTAAGAACATAATAGATGCCAGCACAATAAAACATAGCATAGGACCCGAACAGACAGGCCAAAATAAAGCTGCTTCAGGTCACTTTGGAGGTATGCTGTTTAAATGATGCATGTGTCCTAAGAGGTCGGAAGCCTTGCCAAAGCTACGCTCCAGTCCTATGGACTACAGTGTAGCTTTGGCGCAGCTTCTGGCCTCTTAAGATGTGTGTGTCATTTAAACAGCATACCTCCAAACTGATCCAAAGCAGCTTTATTTTGGCCTGTGTGTTTCAGCCCATAGAATCCTTTCCAAATAGTACATGATGCAACCAAAGCAAAACAAGAGCTTGGAAAAGGTTCTTCATTGTACTGTATCTCCCAGAACTCCTCAGCCAGCATGGCTTTTGTACTTGCCAGTTGGGGAATTCGCAGAGTTATAATCTGTATTAATTCCAAATAGCAAACATTGAGTTTCTATTTTATATAAGAGACACCATTTTGCTATGCCATTGTATTTAATGGGACTTGAGCATCCATGGATTATGGTATCCACTTGGGATCCTGAAACCAAACCCCAGCGGATAACAAGGACCCACTGCAAAATGTGCTGCCATATGAACTGAAGGCACTGGAACATCAGACAAGGGGGACCACAAAGCTCCCAAGACCCACAACTAAACAGGTTGTGTTAGTTAGGGCATTGCTTACCGTGGGGAGAATAGACCCGCAAATTGATCGGGACGGCAGAGATTCCTTTATTTGATCCGGTCACCCTGTCCGTCTCCGCTTCGATTTCTTGACGGATCTCATCAAAGTCAGTGAACTTTTTCCCTTTGCAGTGTAGAAACTCGCCATATTCTAGATGGATGCAGAAAGCAGGGATAGTAAAACAAGACAGCAGACATTACAAGCAGCCCTTATGTAAACATGGTCAAGAGCTGATGAAGATTCAACATGGATAATTATTATTATTATTATTATTATTATTATTATATATCCCACTTCTCTGTGAAGATCAAGTTGGTGTACAATATGCATAAGAATACAACAATATAAAATAAACTCATTGTCCCTCCCACCAATACAACAGTTAAAATTCCCTTATAACAATAAAATGACATCCCATTGTTAAAACAATCAGATCAATCAAATAAATGCCTCGTGGATAAAACTCACAAGAAGAAGAGATATCAGCTGGAGGTGACTGACTTTCAATCAAGTTACAAGCCTCATCTGCTGGCATTCCCTCTTCTAGACAACTCTTAAGGTACAGGATCCAGTCTTTGCGATGGCAAGCCTATGCGTCCACACCTTCTCAGCCCCAACCTCTCCTAAATCTCTCATTTTTCCTATCCCTATTTCAGCCAAAATGGCAACAGGAATGGCCCTGCATCATTTCTAACACCCATTTTGGCCAGGATAAGCCTTTTTAAAAGAGGTAATGTGGATTTTTTCGGGCTGTGTGGCCATGTTCCAGAAGAGTTTATTCCTGACATTTTGCCTGCATCTGGGGCTGGCATCTTCAGAGAATGGTGGCATGGAGGTGAGTGGGGTATGTGTGTATATATACACACATATATATTCACAGTGTGTGACTCTTGGTTGGGAGGAGAGATTTCTCTGTTAATCTGAGCATTGCTCTGTTGTTGAATGGCAAGGCTATGCAAGGAGATTTTGTGTCTGCTTCACTAGTGGTCCATTGTCTGCTGGGGAAAAACCCTGATCCTGGCTGGTTTTCATTTACATTTGCTGGGTCTTGATTTTGGTGTTTTCCAGAACTAGTAGCCAAACCCTGTTTACTTTCAGGGTTTCTTCTTTCCTGTTGAGGTTGTCCAGGTGTTTGTGGAGTTCAATGCCTTCCTTGTGCATCATGACCCAATAGTTGTTGGCATGGTCCAGAATTTCAGTGTTTTCAAATAGCATTTTGTGCTCAGGATGGTTTATATAACATGTTTTGCTACTGCTGATTTTTCTGGCTGACTCAGTCTGCAATGTCTCTCGTGTTCCTTGATTCGTGTTTGGATGCTGTGTCTGGTGGTCCCAATGTAGACTTGTCCATAGTATGCGGTTAACTCCTGCGGCTGCAAGAGGGTCCCTCCTATCTTTCACTGAGCAAAGCATTTGCTGGATTTTCTTTGGTTGGTTTATAGATCATCTGGAGGTTGTGTTTCCTCAACATCTTTCTCTATTCTGTCTGTGATTCCTTTGATGTACAGTAAAAATACCTTCCCTTTGGGTGGTTGTTTGTACCTTCCCTCCTCTGGGTTTTTCTGAATCTGGCAGCCCTTCTGATGTCTCAGTGCTGAAGGGCTGGAAGTCAGGAGGAAACTGGTTCCTGACTCCCACATCCTTCTCTTCTCTTCCTTCTTCTCAGTTAATGGAGTACAAACTACTTTTTCACTTTAAACTCACTTTGCAGCAATGTAAGTAAGCTGAGGACAAAGGGAGAAAGTGGGAGAAGGAGAGAAAACTAACATCTTAAAAGCAGTACATAGAGAGATCTTGTAGCACCTTTGAGACTAGCTGAAAGAAAGAAATTGGCAGCATGAGCTTTCCTAGACTGAAGTCTACTTCCTCAGATACATTTGGTGGAGTGGAATCCAAATGCATCTGAGAAAGTAGATTCATGCTGCTAATGCCTTTCTTTCAGTTAACCTCCAAAGGTGCTACAAGATCTCTCTACGTACTGATCCTACACACTAACATGGCTACATCTTTGCTTTTTAAAAGCAACTGGGGAAAAACAACATGACAGAGGCTTAATCGGGATTGTCCCTAACAAATCAGGGCAGTTAGAGGATATGGAGTAAGAACAAATACTGGATGTATTCTGTTTCACTGTAAAAACCGGGAAGAGTTGCAAGCAATTTTGAGGAAGTCCTTTGACATTTGTACAGCACTGATATAGAAGAGGAAACCACTCACATACCTGTATTGGAATTAACCAACTGCAGGACCAAGGGGCGCCTGGTGACAATGCCAGACCCACGCGGAAGGAAGTCCCTGCAAGAAAAAAGAGGAATCCCGATAAGACGGCCGTTTCCTTCCTTTGGCCTCTTTGGCTAAGGGCCATGCGAGGCATGACATCCACCACATCCGTCCTTGTTGAAAATCTTAGACAAGGACCTTCCTTTCAGTTCATTTTTCCAACCACAATCCACAAGTTTTCATTTTCACATACACACACACATGCAACCTTTTCCCCAGATGTTTTGCAGTCCAAATTCCAACAAGGGGTTGTGTTGCAACCCACCCACGCACCCATGGTCCCCTTAGACTTGCATCAGCAAACTGGCGCAGTCCTTGGATCGCCCAGATTCCTTCCTTCGCAGAGTTATTCTCGCGCAGAGGCTCTGACACATGGGACATTTCTGACCAGAGGGAAGAAGCGCATTAACCACATCTTGGTCACTGTCCACAGTCAGGCCTGACCTGACACAGAATTGGGACCATAGGAAATGGTGATTTTACACTTGGATATTGTTAACTTCATAACAGGGCCAGCTCCAGAGGAAGGCATTGCTGACCACTGACTCTGTACCACAGATATATTAATTTAGGAGTACCTGTATATGCTCAACTATAAGTCGACCTCATGTATAAGTCAAGGATTTTCCCAAAAGTAAAAAGCAGCTGATTCTGTCCACCTTCTGTGCAGGTTAATGTCAGATTAATGCTCAATGCTCCCAATGTGTCTGAAAACAATCCCACTTTTCCTGGGTCTTTCTGGGATTTAAATCCAGTTGCTGCACAGAATTTGGGCACTTAGCCTTCCAAAGTGTGATAAACTCCTAGCTCTTGTACAGGGGACAAATAATATACTTACTTATACAATTTCAGGTAGCTGATGTTGGGTCCCCTCTGCGATCAGATTTCTTTGGGGAATTCTTTGCTTCTCTATATAACATTTGAAACTGAGGACTGATAATTCTCTGGGGGTATAGCAAGGATAGCAACTATCAACCCAGCCTAGAGACAATGAATGGCCCTTTCTGTGTGCAGATGGACCCTACACCACAACATTGTACTACCCTGGCAAGGCTGTGTGTTGATAGACTCTGAATGCACTGATTCTTTGGGGCAACAATCGCGCAAGTAGTGCTTAAAATTAACCAGACAATAGCTGGTCACAAACGCCAGTCTGGACAGACGACAATAGAAGGCAAACAAGAAGCAACAATGAAGAATGGATGTTCCCCAGAAAAGAGCTCAGGAAGTGAACCAAAATGCAAAAGATCCCCAAGAAAAGAACTCAAGAACCTATGGAGAATCCTGATAATTTTAGGTTCCAAAACCAGGCATAGGGAATGAGTTGCTTTCAGGTTGTCCCATCATCCTTTACCTAATGGCATCAGTGATAAGGGCTGATAGGATCCAGAGTCTAATAACATATTATATGGGAAGGTCCTTCCCCTCAGAGCCACATCTGATGGAAACATGGGAGAAGGTCTTCTCAGTGGCTGCTCTCAGGCTACAAGACACTCTTCCAAGGAAAGCTATGCCTTTGGAAACTGGCTGGAAACAGGGGAATGGACTTTTAAAGGGTAAATGCTGAACTTCTTATTGCTGACAATGTTGACTAGGGCTGATGGGAGTTGCAGTTAGCAATGTCTGGAAGGCTGTGCATTTCCCATCCCTGAAACAGAGGATGCCTTAAACCAGAATATTGTCCTTTCCTAAATCTGAATGCATGATCACCCGGAGTGGAGATGGCCTCCGTTGGAAATGCAGCCGGCTGTTCTTGATTTGCGCCTCTGCAAGCGACAAGCCAGAACTTGGAATCCAGGTTTCCAGCTGAACTGCATCACTTTTGGAAGGACAAAGGTGGCAAAACATGCTGTTGTTGCTGCATCCGTCACCCGTATTGCAGGCAACATCTCTGCGTGGAACTTAAATAGAAACATAATTCAGCCAGAAAAGCCAGCAAAGTGGCTATCACCGCTCTGCAGGGATTTCTGACTTGATGCTGCTGTACTATCCTTAACTGACCCCAGGAAAGTGAGAGGCAGATGCTGATGTTGAATTGCAACAAGGGCCCTGCCATTGGCTAGAGTAGGGTTTTTGCCTTTGGGACAGATGTTTGTAGGGCTCTATTACTACTACTACTACTACTACTGCTGCTGCTGCTACTACTAGAAGCAGCAACAGCAGCAGCAAGTTGACAGGAAGAAAACCAACTCATTGCAATGAGGTGTTGGAGTTGGAGAAGAGTTCTATGGCTATTGTGGAGTCCTAAAAAGACAGACAGACAGGTCTTACAGCAATACAAAGTTGAACCTCACTAGAAGCATAGATGACTATGCTTCGGACGTATCATGAGACACGACTTACTTGAAAAGAGGACAATACTTGGTAAAGTGGAAGACAGTAGGAAAAGAAGATAAACGCACTACAAGCGGATTGACTCGGTCAAGAAAGCCATGGCTTCAAGTCTGCAAGACTTGCAGCCTTGCTAATAACAAGGCGGCGTGGAGGTCCCTCATTCATAGGGTTGCCATATCTTATTTGCAAATACAGTGAGTTCTTGGCATCTTCTGGGTTTGGTTCCAGGATCCCATGTGGATACCAACATTTTTGGATGCTCAAGTCCTATTATATACAATGGCATAGTAAAACAGTGCCCCTTATACAAGATGGCAAAATCAAACTCTGCTTTTGGGGATTTATATATATATTTGGGCACATTTTCAAGACATGGATGGTTGAATCCATGGATAAAGAATCCATGGATATGGAAGGCTGACTGTAACAAATCATCATCATCATCATCATCATCATCATCACCACCACCACCACCACCACCACCACCACCACCCCCCTTTGAATGGGGCTTCTTTCCAAATAAGTGTGGCTAGGCTTGCGCTGCTGCTTGCACAATCCTGCTTTCACAACCTCCCGAATCTAATAAGTAGTTGTCCATAATGTGAGGCTGTAATGCTCAAGGGGAGCCATTTCCTGCCTGCCTTCCTGACGCACAACTGTTATCGCCTGTTTCCATACCAACAAGACAGTCGGATGCCTGGGCCACCACCTGTTTTCATCAACAGGCAAAAAGGGACAGAAAAACAAGCTCCTCACATGTTGACGTCTTTTAGAAAACAGTCCTTCGCAAATACCCCCCTCTCTGCCGAAGGGCATCATATATTTCAGCTATTGGCACTACCCTGAGCCCAAACAGATATTTTTTAAGGGACAAAACTGAGAAAATTCTTCCGTTCTTAAATTTATCTCAGGTAAATTTGGATCCCGATGCCTAGGATCCAACACTGACCAGTGTCCAGAGATAACAAGAAAACTAGGAATGGGAAGGGCAACTATGAATCTATTTACATTTGCCCTTTGGCCGGCCGGAGCGGGTCCATTTTGAATCGATTTATTCATCAATGTGAACTGCAAGTGGGTTGTTTTATTTTATTTGCAGCAAGAAAATGCATTTGGGGCAAATGTAGCGTGAACCATACTCCGCTGCCGAACTGGTCCATCGATTCGGATTGCAAAGCGATTTACTTGCAAGTGGGAACGTGGCCCTAGTAATAAACCATTCTGGACTTTAACTGGAAGGTTCAGGAGTTCAAAATGCAAAGTGCATTAATTCCAAGCCAAGTGTCCAGGCCTCTGGGATGCCTCCTCTTCTCCTTCTCTCCTCCGCAAGGACATCCCTTCCATATTTATTCCCAAACATCTGCAAACACTCTTCTAAAGTAGCCCTTAATCTCTTCAGGAGAGCACTAGGAGGAAGCTATTGTCCTATTTGCTTCAGATGGCAAAACAACAGAAATCTACCCAGATTTCCTCCACATTTGGAGAAGAAGGGGGGAAACACCCTTAAGGCAAGAAAAAGCTTGAAGTCCTCAAACTGGAGGTTTAGTCATACTATATATATATATATATATATATATATCTGCTGAGTGCGTGTGTCTTTTCTCCTGACTTGGCAACTTAGCATTTAAGCCATATGTTTCAGAGCCCCGAATTCACCCGGGCCAAGTTTCACTTTAAACAAAACCTGTTTCCCACCCAACCTCTTAGGACTGATTTGGTGCACATGAATGCATGCTTCTTGGCTTTGCAATGTAATCTTTTGAGCACAGGAATGCCAAGGAAGGGAGAAAACCAATACAGGCGTACTTCAGTTACCAACGCTTCTAATGGTGACACTCCTTTCTTCAAGGCTTTTTATGTCAGCATTGCTTTTTCCTCTTTTTCCTCTGTCTAAGTAGAAGGTTTTTAGCAGCATTGGCAGCAGAAGGATAGTGAAGAAAGGCTGGAAAAACACAGGCTTTTGGTGTTGGGTTGCAGTAGCATGTCTGCAGTAAATAATGCAATAAAACTTGACCTGGGAAAGAAAGGGATGCTAGTCTAGCTTTTTATCAGCATACAGATGGTCCCAGGTTCAATCTTCAGCATCTTCTAGGATGCTGCAATCCTCAAAAACTGCATCCAGACAGTATGCAACTGACACCCTCCAAACAAGTTCTTGGAGACCCTCTTAAATGACATAGAAACCTAAGGATATTACTGTATAAAATGCTTTCTGTAATAAGACCAATCGTTAATAAGCTCTTTCTTTGTTGTTATGTGATCTATTTATAATGCAAGATGTGCATCTTAAGCTTAGGCATGTATTTTTATTTAGTTAGTTAATTTTAATGTCGGTTCTGTAATCGTATGGAAGTTTGGATGTTTGCTTTGCAATGGTCTTTGGATTAAGCAATAAACTATCTATCTCTAAACATTTCTGACTAAATAATTCCCATCAATCCAAAGTGGTCCACCTGGAAGGCCATGGAAATCTTGCATGGAGAACAGAAAAACTCTGAATAAGACAAAAAACAATTAGTTATAGTCTGACTTAGAAACTTGTATGATGTATCCCTGCCATCTCTGCATCTCATGAGATGTTTTCTTACTGCTGCTTCATTACTTACTTGCAAAACTAAATATAGCAACATATATATATATGCATGCCATTTTGCAATTTCCACTTGTGTCTGGTGCTTTCTCTTTAGCAAAGAAAGCTGACTTTGCAAAGGCCACCCAGATACATTTTTATACATGGGACAAACAACGAACACCTCTTCTATGATCTATGCTGTTGTTAATGTAGCAAGAGCCATTTAATTAAACCAAAGTTTAAGGTATAAACTGAGCCTGCTGCAGATGTACGAAATACCAAAATGGCTTGAATCCTCCCATCGTTCCGAGAAGATGCAAATCTTTCCCATATCATTGCCTTCTGGTGCCCCACGATAGACATGAGGTCAAATTCAAACGAATCTGCCTCCTTCCCTCTCTCTCTCTCTCTCTCTCATTGCTGTGATCTCTTTGGTAATCTCTGTCTATTTCTTTAAGCTGATTGTGTTTTTACTTTTAATAGAAGCACCTCTGGGTATATATAGCTGGGCACAGCAAACCAGGAACATCGGAAACTGCATTATACTAAGTCAGACCCTTCATCCATCAAGTCTAGTATGGTCTCTATACTGACTGGCAGCACTTTCCCCATTATCAGTCCCAGTTCTGGGAAAGGAGTGGGATACAAAAAGATATAATAAATATAATCTACTGGAGATGCTGGGGGACAGGACCAGGAAACCTTTTGGGGGGTTTGTGGATGAAATGTAGTGTATAGCTGAACTTGCCAGTCACCAAATTAGTTTCCTGGGGAGGATGCTTCTTTACCTTCCAACATTTCAACATTATGTATTTTTATGTAATTTCGTAAACCGCTTTGAGCATTTTGAAAAGGCGGTATATAAATAAATTTATTATTATGTTATTATTATTAACTCCCATTGTGCTGTTAAATCTGTAGGGCCTCCAGTTGGAAGAAGCCAATGCAAGTCAGCAACTAGCTCAGAGAACCCTGACTGTAACTCATTGCACCTCTGAGCTGCGAGTATTGGATTGAGAGTTAATGAATGAATACAGTATATTTATTAGGGTCAGCAACCAATATAGTCTCAGAACTAAGACTGGCCAAGATACAGTGGTGCCCCCACATTTGCTGAGGTTAGGGGTGAAGGACCCCTGTGAATGTGGAAACACCACAAATAAAAAAAACCCCACTATTTTACCTAAGAGAACACATCTCTAGAAATCCCTAGCTCCTCCAGTGCAACTCTATGGTCAACATCTGCCAGAGGTTGACCATAGAATCATGCTGAAGGACCTACAAGTGCCTAGAGAAGTGTTTTCCCTAGGAACATCTCACACAACTCTATGGTCGACGTCCAGCAGAATTGCACTGGAGGCCTTAAGAGATTGCTAGAGAGAGCATATTTATCAAAGCTGCACAAGTGGAGGGCCAGCCGTGCTCTTCTCCTTTAAATAGACAGCAAGTCTGGCGATGGAGCTGCAACAGCAGCTCAGAGCGTGCTGCATCTTCTTTTCCAAGGCCCATGGCTCTTGCGAGGCGGAGGTGCCAGATCCTGAGCTGCTGTTTCCAAGGGTAACCACGTCACCGCCTTCGCCACCGGAGGATGATCTTAATTGCATCTGAATCCGCAGAGCCCAACTCTGCAGCAAGGCCTCTGCTACCCGGCTGGCAGCCTTCCTGCATCTTCTTCCAGGCAGATGGAGGCTCCTTTGCATCCTTCCAAGGCCAAACCCCAACAAGGCCAAAACTCAAATGGCAGGGCATGGATTTTGAAGCAGCAGGTTCAAATCCCTCCACTGGTTGCCTTTCAGCATCTAAACAACATGTTAACCAAAGCATACACCACCCGCTCTCTAAAACCCGGAGCTGTAGCTGGCTCCACGCTTAGGCAGAGTGAGGCAGTTGTCTCCCAAGCTAAGGACTGTGTCCTAAACTATCTGCCCACTGATCAACTAGGTCAGCAGAAAGAGTATGTATTGGTAAGAATCTAAACAAATGCACAATACCCTGGCATTGGTATTACATCTAGGTGTAAGCCCATCTGGTACTCAGGTTCCTGGCTGAAACATCTTTCCCAACCTACAACTTCTACTATATGGACTACAACTTCTGTTACATCCCCAACATGGCTGGGAAATTAACACTCCAATGTACTTGGAGGTGAGCAGGTTGGGGATGGCTACAGATCTTTTGCAAAGACTCCATTTCCCAACATGCTCCATGGCAAAAAGAGTCCGACGGCACACAAGCATATAAATAAACCGAAATCTGATTGCCGCTCGACTCTCTCCCAATAAAGCCATGTGACTTTGCATCAGCAGCCATTGCAAGCGGCAGCGGAAGAGCTGGAGGGGAGAAAATGGCACACAGAATTATCTCTCTCTCTTTTTATCTTAAATCCAAAATTTAATCTCACCAAAGCAGCCAGAGAACCGACAACTGCAAAGTGGGTTTCAGTGTGTCTGCCTTTTAATTTCAGAAGGGATTTCTTCTGCAAGGACGGAGGAGTTGTGTAATATATGTGTATAGGATGCTTTCACATTGCCGCAAGCTAACCTTAATGCACTCAGCTACTTATGTCAATGGATTCATCCTTAGGAAGGGTCATTGCAAGGGAGAGAGAGACAGACAGACCAGCCAGGACAAGCGCATTCTCTGCTCAACGCAGCGCAACAAATGCGATCCTCGCAGCTCAGAGAATGTGGGAGGCATCTTCTCTGAATCATTAATTTTCATGGTGAATTGCTAGTCCTAGCAAAGCCATGCTTCTCCTGCACTCCACAATCTGATTCTTCCCGCCTTAAATATTCAATGCCAAGGTTGCATAAACATGTCATTGCCATTGTTTTAATTTCTTAGGGTGTTGCTAGAGTGTTAACGGACCATGATTTGGAAAATCCAGGTTTAAATCCTCTACTGATCCACAATGGATCGGTCGCTCCCTCTTAACCTGAATCACCTTCCAGGGCTCTAGAAGCATCCAAAATTGCTTCCTGGTACTTTGAATTTGATGGCATATCTAAAATGAACCGAAACACCAAAAAATTTGAAACACAAGGAAAAATATCATGGAAATTTAACTAGGGTCCAAAACACACTGCAGAAATAAGGGATGAGGTTAGAGGAGACATTGAGTACAGGAGGCAGATGGGAGGACAGCCATCCTCCTTGGTCCGAAACATAATTAAGAAATAATCCAGTTTGAGACTGCCTTAGTTGCCCTGGCTGAGTCCTAGGGAGTCCTGGGAACTGTCGTTTATTGTGGCACCAAGGAAGTCTTGCAAAATGACAGTTCCCAGAATTCGCTAGCATTGAGCCAGGGCAGTTAAAGCGGTCTCAAAGTAGATTATTACTGCAGTGTGTTTTGGATCAAGGAGGATGGCTAGCCTCCCATCCACCTCCTATGCCCAATACCTTCTCTAAACCCATCCCTTCTCTTTCTCCTTTTTCATTTTGTTTAGCATCCATGTTAAATCTCCTATGCTCCCAGCCTGCAGAGAGCTTTGTTTTCTCTTCTTCAGGTCCATCCCACGCCTTCGGTGGACTTTTGTCACCATAATCTGGTGTCGCACACCCCATGCTGCACACCCCCAGTCCAATGTGCGCCTGCGCCTGCACACAGCCCCACACACCGCCAGCCCCCTGGACATCTGCTCTTATAAAGAGAGGCTTTGCAGGGTTGAGTAATCCCTTAACAGGCCAGTAAGCGATACTGGGAGAATAATTAGGAGTGACTAAGGCTGATCCATTGTAATGGGCGAAGTGGGAAACCACCCCTTTAAGTGTGGCATGCGCACACATTTACTTATGGGTTTATTTTTAATTGTACTGGGGGTGGTCAGAAGATAGGTCTGATCAACGGCAAGGTTTCTGGACTCACAATTATTCAACAACAGTGGGAAGCAAACTGCACTGCCTGAAAATGATCTTGCACATGTGAAAACAGCTTGGTATAAACAGTAATGGTGGCTCACAGATTGAGAAGCATCTGATGTCTCCAATGCTGGGCAACAACCACAAGTGGATTTCTCAACAGAAGAACTATGAATCCCATTTGCTGCACTCTGAATTCTAAGTGGATAGGAGTCAGTGAATTGTAGTGTTTTGAGACAATGGCTGGAGAGTAGGGTTCAAATCCCCGCTCAGCCATGAAACCCACTGGGTGACCTTGAGCAAGTTACACACTCTCAGCCTCAGAGGAGGGCAATGGGAAACCTCCCTCTGAACAAATTTTGCCAAGAAAACCCCAGAATAGGTTCACCTTAGGGTCACCATAAGTTGGAAATGACTTGATGGCGCACAAAGGTCTTTTGCACATAGCCTGGATGGTATTGCTGAGTCCAAACCAGAATGGACCCACTGGACCAACTCTTAAATGGCAAGTTAATCTATAGGTAAAGGCCATTCATTCAATGGATCTGCTCCAATTGGAACAATAGGATTCAGATGTAGGTCTTTTGCACCAGGCACCTATTGGCGAATCTTCATTTTGTTCAGTTAAAAACAACAACAGAGTAGATCCTCCAAAGCTGAAGTCTGACCACTTAAATTATTATTTTATTCCCGGGGCTTTTTTAAAAAGTATGAAACCGATTTTAACAATCCATACAGCTTCCCAACTCTTTAACTCTGTGAGTCTACGATTCTATAGTTATACTGGGT
The DNA here is from genome assembly GCF_019175285.1 of Sceloporus undulatus. Lineage (NCBI taxonomy): Eukaryota > Metazoa > Chordata > Lepidosauria > Squamata > Phrynosomatidae > Sceloporus > Sceloporus undulatus. The sequence continues at coordinate 13,254,107 of NC_056528.1, read as the reverse complement.
CATCTGTTTTAGAAATGTTTCTGTAAGCTGCTTAGAGTTTATATTATGAAATGTCTTGTCGTTGTTGTTGTTGTGCGCCTTATAGTGAATAGGATACATTTTTAAATAAAAGAAGAACCATCTTTAGACAGTTCTATTAGACAGATATAAGAAATCCTCGGAAAAGAGTGCTGGAATTGCTAAAGAAAGGTGTTCTTGGCAGGAGGCAACGTTGCAGGAAAAAGCAGAGGCTACAGAAGGTGAAAACTGCTCACCTATTGATTGGAAATAACCAGCCAAGTCTTGGGCTGCAAAGCTCTAGAAAAGATTAGGAAGCACTTTGGGAATTAAATGCTTTCAAAAACCCAGTAGCTGTGAGAGGTAGGGAGGGCAGTATGCTTTTTCCAAGGTACTGGATGCAGAGATTGGGTGCACTATAGATCAGCATCTCATCCTGGATTGTAAAGAGTGCCACTTTGGGTCTTGATCACCTAAAGCAAGCAAGACTTACATCCAGAGGACCAGAATAGGAGAGGGAATCACCATCCATCCACCATCCATCATTTCCACTTCATTCAATGTATTCCTAAAGGAATGGTAACCTAAGGATTCCCCATTTCCACATCCCACTTATTCCTTCCTAAAGGTGTGTGCTCCCCCAAAATGACCACAACACCCCAGACCTAGCCACCATAGCTAATAGTCAGGGATGATGGGAGCTGCATGCCAGCAATATATGAAAGACCACACGTTCCCTAGCTCTGGGTGATGTGTGTTGGCTTGAGGGGTTCAGGAGAAATGAGGTTGCCTTCCTTGAGTCGCCTTGAGTCCCTTTACTGGGAGGAAGATGGGATATTATTATTATTATTATTATTATTATTATTATTATTATTATTATTCCTGTCCCCCACAATTTGGTGCTTTACCTTCATAGGACTGAACCCAATTAGACCAGCAAAAAGACCTTAAGACTTAACCAGTTTTCTGGTCCTTTTTGAAACCGATCCACACAACTGAAGCTCATTTTGCGCTTCTTTTTATACAAGAATGGAAGACATGGGGAAGAACCCCAAATGAAATCTCTCTGATTTCGAATTCAGGACAAGCGAACATGATTACAAGGCAGTTTTCTTCTGCTCCCACACACAGAGTCCAGAAGAGGCATCATCATAACATGGCTGGCTGCAGCCATCTTCAAAATTTATTGCTGTGTAACATAGGAAGCAAGGGGACGGTTTTGTCGCGACAAAGACAGTCTTTATTCCAGGCTGCCTCCCAATTGCACCTGAGACCAAGAGATGCAATCCTCCTTTGACACCTTGATCTCATTTTCTCCCCAACAATTCATCTGAAAGGGGTTTTTAACCGTTTCGCTCTCTCTGTGCAAAACAGCTCCGCTCAAAAGCGCTCATCTAAAAGCAGACGCAGCAATGTAATCTGCTTCCATGGAGACAACCAAAGGAAATCCAGTGAGGTCACATCCTCAGCGGCTCTCTGGCGGTCAAGAGACTGTCCGCCGATGAGGCACAAAGCGCAGAAATCCATGCATTGACCCTCTCCAGGAAGCTCTCCAGCGAGCTGTGAACATTTTTGGCAAAGCCTGTCGACATTAAACAATATCCCATGGTCTAAGAGTCAGTGGGAAATAATAGGGTACATTGGTTTTGGTGGGGTTTTTCTGTGGCTGGCATCTTCAGAGGGCGGTGGCATGGAAGTCTGTGGAGTAGACTGTATATACTACTTAGGTATAAGTCTAGAAATTTTAGGCAAAAAATTGACTCCAAAAACCTGGGTTGACTTATCCATGGGTCAATGTAAATACTGTATTTTAACTTATGAGAAGCCATTCCCTTTCTCTGAATAGAATAATAAAAGACAAGAGCTTAGTCCATCCTGGGAGCACCAACAAGAATCACCACCACCACCACCATCATCATCATTTTATTTTCTTATACTGTATCTCGCTTTTCTCCCAATATGGCGAAGAAGCATGGATCCTCTCTGCTCTCTCATTCATCCAGCCTTTATTTTGAGCACAAACAATTATGCCTGCCTGAATTTTATAAGTTCTTTGGCATATCATTTTCCTTTGCATCATCCTTTACATCCTTTGTTACACGCCCCTAACTTTTAACCTTCAACTTATCCACCGGTCAAATATAAAAATCCATACTTTTGGCCCCAAAAACCTACCCTCGACATATACATGAAGTCAACTTATAGTGGTGTATACCTGTCGGTCCCATAGGTATATATACTCCACACACTTCCATGCCACCACTCTCTGAAGAGGCCAGCCACAGCTGCAGGCAAAATGTCAGGAATAAATTCTTCCATAAGCCTAAAAAACCCACAGAAAACTATGGACGCCGGCCGTGAAAGCCTCCGACTTCAGAATATGGTTGCCAGGTTAGGACTCTGAGTTTGAGGGACAACGCCTGAGACCTAAGGAAGCCCCTTGGGACGTCATAGAGGGACCACTCCTGTTTGTAGCATTAAGCATGATATTTTAAACATCAGCCGCAGTTGCACAGAGTATGCACTTCAAAGAAGAAAAAAACAGGTCCAAGAAATGAAAAATACATGCATGCACACATATACTAATTTTTCAATACAGTGCTCTTGCCCTGGGATTCTTCCCTTGGTCCTGTAGACTAGAGAACAGGCTCTGAAACGCAAAGCCAGGCTCTGAAAATTGGCAACCCTATATGACTGGCATCACTTTCAGGTAAACAGTCCCACAGATCTCAAACGTCTCCAGAGCACAGCCTTGGCATTTCATGAGGCTATATCTGTGTTGTGTGAAAAGGGCACTAAGAACAATACAGCTGTCATTTCCTCACCTGATTTGTTCTGTTCTGCCTTACTTGCTAGGTCAATGGTACAATAACAAAAGCCTTAACAATTAATCTATGTTTTTGTTTTAGAACGTGACTGATTTGCAAATAAGCATCCAAGCAGATCCCTTTGAACATGTGTGCCATGGGGAGGTTACCAATCTCTGAGCAGCATCTCTAGGATCTTTCCTCTTTCTCTGGTCCTATTGAGGGCCATCTTCCTCAACAGAGAATGGTCCATCCTCGCTGCTTGGATCGAAGCTCCTAGCCCTGAAAATCTGCCTGATCCTAAATACAATTCAACAGCTTTGAGACTGATTTGTCCCCCATCCCCCCAAAAAAAGACAAGAGCTGGAGGAGGTGGCCATTTTATAGCCTTTCAAAGATAACAGTATTAAAAGCGGTTTTGTGGCAAAGAGACCATCAAGAGGGAGAAGGATGGGTTGACCCAAAAGATTATTTTATTCTGGACTATCTTTTTCCCTTATGGGAAATGAGTGGCTACTAGGCTTCTAGTGCTAGTGAAAAACAGGTCCTAGTTGGTATGGATTACATGACAAGGCATAAACACACAACCAACATGCTCCAAAACTGTCTCGAAGGCTTTCATGGCTGACATCCATGGTTTTTTGTGGGGTTTTTGGACTATGTGGCCATGTTCTAGAAGAGTTTATTCCCAACGTTTCACTAGCATCTGTGGCTTTGGCATCTTGAGAGAAGATGGCATCTGAAGATGCCAGCCACAGACACAGACAAAGCGTCGGGAATAAACTCTTCTAGAACATGGCCACATAGCCCCAAAAACCTACAGAAAACCTATGTCTCCCAGGAGTGATGCCCTTGTCTGAGCTAGCCATGTCTCTTTTGCAAAGGTGTTCTTCGGGAGAATGATTTGAAGGTCACACAATGGGGGGCAAGCCCCAGAAATATTGCACCACCATGAACCGAGATGCTGCCAGGAAGCCTAGAAGCAACGGATGCCCTTTATCCACCGGCTTCTTTGCCTGGCACCAACCAGGGAGAAAGCCTCTCCCCAAACCGCATTGCCACCTGGCCTTGCCAATGCACCACCTCCATCTTTAGGTTGCCAGGTAGCAGCTATTCTGCAGAAATGTGGGGAAACTGGGATGCACCAGTGTCTTCTCCGACTGGTCCTCCTTGGCCTTGACACTTTGCAGGAATTGCATCTGAGTTTGCATTGCAAGGCTTGGAAACCAGCAATGCCAGCTCCTCTGGGCGGGGGAACAGCGCTCTTCTTACAGAGCATCTTGGTGGCGGACGTGCAGTGCATTGCTAATAAATTTCCTGGCATGGACCGCATTCATATGCGACCAACGGCACTGTTATGCTTAGCCCTATATATGTGTGTGTATGTGTGTGTTTTCCCCCCTGTAATCCAAATAAGCATTGAGAGAAGCCCAAATTGTGCAAACATATGCACACAGGGATGCTATGACTATGATTCTATGCCCACATTTGCATCCTTTTGCAAGCAATAAAGGAAAGAGCTATGTTTCTGGTAACAACCGAAGATGGTGACAGCTAAAAAATGTGCCTGTTTTCTTCTCCCTGAGCCCCCTCTTCCCCTCCTGATGTCTCTCTGGAGATTACATAACATAGAGAGGCTTGAGCATTGGGCTTTCTAGGCTGCTTGGAGGCTAAGGATGCTAAGCTGCCGCCTTTGGTCTCTCCTTGATGCCTTCCTCCTTTCCTTTGTAGCAAAATGAAAGAGGAGGAGGAGGAGGAGGAGAAGGCGGCGGTATTGATGGTGGAAGGGGATTCTCTGCCTGTTTCAGCTCGGCTTTCCCAGGATCTGTCTTTGAAATCCCAATAAATAAACCGTTTCGGGATTAAAAGCGTTAAATCTCTCCTTGTGTTTGTGATGGGGGACACAAGGCGCGTCCGCCGCCTCCGTCTTCCCATCTCCAAGCCATAAATCCAAAAGGAAAGGGGTGAAACCTAAACCATAAATGTTGACACCAGTTTCCATTTCATACATCTTTTTTTCTCCCTCACCTTCACTCTCCTTGCCTCTCAATATGCAGAAAGAAATGGAGACATGCTTCTCTCTCTTGGTCTAGAATACCTGCTCCTAGAATGACTCTCATCAGCAATACCACCGCCGTCTTTTCCTAAATAATAATAATGCAAATTTAATTTCTGAATTGTCGCCAAACCTTTCTTCATAGCTTCCCACCCAGACCAGGAAAAGGAGGAGAGACCCTAGAGATGCTGTTCAGGGGCTTGATAACCTTCTCCATGGCACAAATTCAAAGGGATATCCTTGGATGTCGATTTGCAAATCAGTCCTATCCTAAAACAAAAATGTAGATTTTAATTTTGGAGGGGAGGCGTGGGTTTTTTCCTCTGCTCCTGAGGAAGGTGACAGCAGCTGTGGGAATGACAGCTGTCAATCCCAGGGGCTCCCTGATTTGTTTTTGCTTCCGCAAGGCGATTCTGACGCTTATAGGGAGCATCTGCAATGAATGGTGAAAGGCAGGTTGGAAAAGATGGGAGCCACATTGGTGGTGTGCATGTGCGAAGAAATCCACGTCTCCGCTCCATTGGTGCCACTGCGTTTCCACTGCCACCAGGAGGATTCTGGGAAGGGGAGAGTGATGCATTTAAATGATGATGCTAGATCTTTTGCATCATCAACAGCAGATATGTACAGCATTATTATTATTAATTAATTGCATGTGGATTAATAGATTGCCACCTATTTAAACACACAAGTTCTCTCTCGTCCTTAACTCCCTACAAATATACAGCACTAATAATAACAACAACAACAATAAATTGCCTGTGGATTGATCGATTGATTGACACCTATTTAAAGGCACAGGTTCTATCTCATGAAGTGTACACTATTAATAATGATAACAGTCAATTTCCCATGGATTGATCGATTGATACCTATTTAAAGATGCACATTCTCTCTGTCAAAATGTAGAGCATTAGTAATAATAATAATAATAATAATAATAATCAATTGCATGTGGCTTGATTGACCCCTATCAACATAGGTTCTCTCTCATTCCTACCTCCCCACAAAATGTAGAGAATTAATAACAAAAACAATAATAAATTGCATGTAGATTGATCGATTGACACCTATTTGAAGACACAGGTTCTCTCTCACAAAATGTACAGCATCAATAATAGTAATAATTAATTGCTTGTGGATTGATTGATTGATCCCTATTTAAACACACACAGGTTCTCTCTCATTCTTACCTCTCCAGGAAATGTAAATCTTTAATAATAATAATAATAATAATAATAATAATAATATGTGGAATGACTTGACACCTATTTAAACGCAGATTCTTTCTCATTTACCTTCCCATGAAATATACAGCATTATTGTTAATAACGATAATCAAATGCATGTGGATTGCTTGATTCAATGACCCCCCATTTAAACACACAGATTCTCATTTTCATTCTCACCTCCCCATGAAATGTACAGCATTAATATTAATAGCAACAACAATCAATTGCATGTTGATTATTGATTATTGATTGTTTGACCTCTATATAAAGCCCCAGGTTCCCTCTCTCATTCTCTTCCATAGGACTGCATGATGCCAGGCTTACCTGCCCACGAAATTCTCCAGGACAGAGCTCTTGCCTGCACTCTGCCCCCCAACCACAGCAATCTGGGGCAGGTCCAGGTTGGCATTCTGTCCTATGGCAGAGAAGGCATCCTGGAGCTTGTTGACCAGAGGGATCAGGTCTTCCATCCCTCGGTTCCCCATGGCTGCAGACCCTTAGGGAGGGCTCTTCTCCTCCTCCTCTTCTCTTGCTCCTCTTCTCTTGCTTGCAAAATCAACTCAGGGTTAAAACAAAGCACCTCCAAAGCCCAGGGTCCTTAAGTCCACATCAGTGCATGCATGGATATATATATGTATACAGGGGTTGTTGGCTTGGGTGGGGGTTTGCACCCAGCTCCCCCACCCCAGACCCCTGCTGCAATTGGGGTCCTGGGGCTCTGCTCCTGCCCCCCAAGCCTTTAATCCAGTCTCTGCAGCAAAGAGCTGCCTCCTTCCTCCGCTGCTGCAGCTCCACCTGGTTCAGAAATAATGGGACTGGAAGACAGAGCGCTTCCTTTTCTGGCCGCTAGAGGGAGGGCAAGAGCAGCCCAGTCCAGCCTCAAAGGGCTTCCTGGGAAATGGAGTTCAGAGAGGGGCACAAACAAAAGGACTCTCAGGGTTGCCACATTCAAACCTGGGCAGGGTGCCTGTGCAACAGGGGTTCCCAACCTTGGCTGTGTTCACACACACACACACACACCCCTTGTAGCACCTTTGAAATCTATCTTCACATCTATATATGTATATACACACACATATATATATATATATATATATATATATATATATATATATAACTGAAAGAAAGATGGCTGATAGATAGAAACCACCTTTCAGTTATATATATATATAGAGAGAGATAGATATAGATATAGATATATAGATATTCATATACATACATATATATATATATATTACACACACATGCTGAAATAAAGAAGTTGGCATATATATATATATACACACATACATACACACACACATGCATATATATACATGTATATAGAACACTACTTCTTTACTTCAGCATATATATATATATATAGTATAATAGCACCTTTGTAACTAACTGAAAGAAAGAAGTTGGTTTCTCTCTCTCTCTCTATATATATATATATATGTATATATGTGTGTGTGTGTGTGTATAAAATATATGACAACTTTATTTCAGCATCTTTGAGACCCACTGAAAGGAGTTGGCTTCTACATATCTATATCTATCTATCTATCTATCTATCTATCTATCTATCTATATAGATTGCCGCCTCAATTGTCATGGGCAGAGAGGCAGGATATAAATAAATAAATAAGCCAACTTCATTATTTCAGCATAGACAGATAGATAACAATGTAAATTTAGTTTGCAATGGTCTCCTAAATCGAAGGTTTATTTACCAATAGCATTACAAGGCAATGCCACCAGCAGTTTGCCTGGGAGAATAGCATCCTGATGTGGATCGATTGCACATTAATTGGCCAGGAATTGAGCCTTTAAATGTGAAAATAACTTTGATATTGCAAAACTACACCTTGAGAGCATCATGTCTGACCCCCAGCTAAAAGCAACTTGGGAATCTTGGTTTGGACCCTTAGACAGACCATTGAATTATGGATACGGTTTCAGGACTCATCTTACCAATTGCACATTAATTGTCCGGGAGTTGCGTTTTTTGCAAGGGTCAATGCAAATGCATCATTTGCCCAAAGCTAGATTGATTTTAATGGCTGAAATCCTGTGGTTATTCCCCTGCATCCACTTGTGGAAGCAGCCTTATATGCATTTGCACAATTTGTTGTGGATGATTCATGCTTTTTTGCAGGATTTTTTGCCTGTCTTTTGATGTGTGTCTGTGTGCATTTAAATGAACAAAAGCCTCTCCTGGAACAGAGGCACACAATGCCAGCAAATGATGCTGAATATCCTTGAAAACAGAAAGAAAATCCATCTGTTTTGGAGATCTACATGGGCAATGCAAAAAAGGATTGCTTCAGACGGTCAGTGGGTGGACTGACTTAGTTGCATATTGTACTTTGACCTATTGAGCCGCATTGCAAGGTATTGATTTCTCCCCCTCCGTCCCTACCTCCCCCTTGTACAAAACCCATGCATCTGTTTGGTTTTAGCAAGCGACAATTGTGCAATGCTTGGGAACGCTGCTACTTGATGTTCTTTTTGTGCCTGTTTTATTGAACCATTTCCTGTATTGCTATGTACTGTATATGTATTATCCTACTTGAGAGTATGTATTTTCCCTGGATGAAGATTAACCTTCCATTATGAAGCCAAGCCCTCCCTCCAGTCCATCTGCCTTGGTCCAGGCCTCAGAGGTAGAGAGGAACTGCTGGACCTCATCCCCTTCCCACCACTCCTCCCTTCTCCTTTTGTGTCATGTCTTTAGATTGTAAGCCTGAGGGCAGGGAACTGTCTAATTAATATGACTGTATGTACAGCGCTGTGTAAATTTACAGCGCTTTATAAATAAAGGTTAATAATAATATTCTACAAACAAAACTGGCAGAATTGACATCTGAACAAATTGAGGGGGAAAATTAAATATATGAAGCAAAAGCAATTTGAATCCAGAAATAAAAACTGGAAAATTATTAGTGTGAGATAAGAAAACCCAGTTTCCAATTTGCTGAGCCTTTTTTAAGAAGGACTTAAGAAAACCACCAAACCAATAATCAGGTGAAAGCACAATAGCCGTATTTATTTGAGCAAAACCATCAATTCTGCAGAATAGGGTGCAATCAATCAATCGGCCAAAATAAGCAAAGACAGAGAGAGTACACATTTACAAAGATTTAGTGTCTTATTTATACAGTTCTTGATATCATCCTTTTTGTCATCACATTTTCCATTGGCCAGATCAAAATGCAAGATTCATCTTAAGACCTCCTTTGCATGTATGTACATCACCACCCACATCATACATCGCATGACTGTTTAAATTAGTCATTATAGATTCACAGGTGTGTTCTAATATTCATCCATTTATTAGGCATATGCTCAGTTAGAAACTTTTGTGGCCTTTAAATCACCCTTTTATAAAAAATACTCTTGTCAATTAGTGAGAACAAACAGTATACTAGTCATTTTAATAGTCTTAATATAGTCAAAAATATTAATGTGAGGGTCAAGGAAATGTACTGTCTAAACACTAAGGCACAGTTCATACAATAACAATAGTAAGCAAGCTTTGGCATTAATGCTGGGTAGTATGTAAGGAGGAGGCCTTTCTGGGGATGATGGAAGGCAGGCAGGAGTCAAAGATGCTCAAGGTCCAAACTAGAGCCTTAATAACAGACTGATAGGGAAAGTGCCAAACCCAGGGTTATCCCGTTTGCTGGAATGCTAAATGCGATATAGGACTACTCCCTGCTTTGTTCCCCTGCGTTAGCGCATGCATTAAACACCATCTGAACCATGGACCGAGTCTGGAGTCTTCTCACCGGTGAGCATCATATAAAAAGCTTATCTAAAAATTATTTCTGTTACTTACTTAGATTGTTATAAAATTCCCTTTCAGTCATATGGCCTTAGCAGACCTTTATTCAATCCCATTAGATATATGGATTATAGTAAGTATATATGTATATATGTGGTTCTCTACTATCTATATATGTAACCTAATTGTAGAATACAATTATATAATCCTTTCTACTCTAGTCATGTGTTTCTAACTATTTTGCTAAATTCTATGTGTTTGATTCAAATCCGTTTCTCTCAATTAGCTTTCAAAATTAGGAAATATAGGGGAAAGAAAATAATTTCTGATACGAGGAAAGGGGACAAATTAATTACAAATCAGAATCAAGATTGAAAAATTATTCCTAAAGTATTATAAAGAATTATTTCAAAAACCAAAGACAGAAAAAGTAAAAATAGCCTAATATTTGGAAAAGCAAAATATAATAAAATTTAAAAAGGAACAGAAAGAACAATTGATGGATCCTTTGTTACAAATAATGAAGGAGAGCGCAGAAGGTAAAATACCCCAAACATGGATCCAATCAGATATAATACTAATACCAAAAGAAGAAAAGGTTTCAAGGGAATTAAAGAATTATAGACCAATTTCTCTGTTAAATTCAGATTATAAATTATTTGCAGCAATATTAGCAGAGAGAATGAAATCTTTTTTAGCAAACTGGATAAACCTAGACCAAAATGGCTTTCTCCCAAACAGAAGGATAAAAGCAAATATTAGGATTATAATACATTTGATAGAAATTCATGAAAAAAGGATAGACTAAAAAATTAGCCCTGGTTTTTATAGATGCGGAAAAAGCGTTCGACAATGTTAATTGGGAATTGATGTTTGGGGTATTGGA
>NC_056528.1:13242234-13243260 GCF_019175285.1 Sceloporus undulatus | reverse complement strand
CCTTGCCCATAGGGAAACACTGGAGAATACATGCCCATAGGCAAACATTGAATACTTGCCCATTTTCCCCCAATGAACAAGTATTCTCTATGTATCTCTATGGGCAAGTATTCTCCAATGATTCCCTATGGGCAAGTACACTTGTCCCTCCATATTTGCTAGGGTTAGGGGCACAAGACCCCTGTGAATATGGAAAAACTGCAAATAACAAAACACCACATTTTTGAGGACACCTCTCCAGGTCCTCCAGTGCAATTCTGTGGTCAACGTCCAACAGACACTGACCATAGAACTGCATTGGAGGATCTACAAATGCCTAGTATATTCTCTCTAGGAATCTCTACGTCTTTCACTGCAACTTTTAGTTAAAATTGACCACAGAGTTGCACTGGAAGACCTAGAGATCCCTAGAGAGATTATATTAATCAAATCTGCAAATATCAAAGCTGCAAATATGGAGGGATGAATGTACTGTCATTTGTTTTAGTACACTTAAAAATAACAACAGGGAACGCCTCTCTCTTTAAAAACAGAATTTAGAAAAGTTTTTCCTGGTGTTTTTTTTTTTTTTTTTTTTTGGTTTGTTTTTTGTAGGCTACAACTCCCAGAAGCCACAAGAAGCAAAGCTGGAAGAGCCTGGGATTTGCAGTCTGAAAAAGAGAGAGAGACCCCCAAACTCTGCCTCAAAGGCAATAGGCAGCATTTCTCCCACAATGGCAAACTAACATGCCTTTCTAAAGCATTTTCTTGGGGAAGGGGGAACTTCATGCCAAACCTCATGCCTTTTAGGGGACTCTATGCTCCCTCAAACTCCACCTTGCATTCCTTCCATTCCTCCCACACCCTAAAACGATCCCATACACCTCCCAAACACCTTCTCCTTTTCCCCCGAGGGTATCTGAAACTCCTAGTGTGGGGCAGTGGCTTGAAGCAGGGACGTAGCTAGGATTTTAGGAAGGGGGGGGGGTCCAGACTAAGTGCCACCATTATAATGGGGCTTGAGTGTGGCGGCGCAGCAGCACACAC
>NC_056528.1:13229924-13242209 GCF_019175285.1 Sceloporus undulatus | reverse complement strand
CCTGACGCAAATACATTCCTATGCGGTGAGAGGTGAAGCTGGCAGAAAAAACCACTGGCCAAACTACACACTCGGTAATGGCAGATCTTCTCCGATTCCACGCCTACCTATTGATATAGCTACCTATACTGGCATCTGTTTTAAGGGAATTCAAGCCTTATAGACCAATTTCCCCTGTTACATTCAGATTATAAATTATTTGCAGCTATCTATCGAGAGTAATGAAATCTTTTTTAGCAACTTGATAAACCTCAGACCAAAATTGCTTCTCCCCCAACAGAAGGATAAAAGCAATATTAGGACTATAATACATTTGATAGAAATTCTGAAAAAGGATAGACTTAAAAATTACCCTGCGTTTTTATATATGCGGAAAACTCGTTCGACAATTTTAATTGGGAATTGATGTTTGGGGTATTGGATAACCAACCCGTAGTACACTTTCAAACTGGATTGAAACTGATGTAAAAAACCAGAGACTAACCTACTTGTGAATGGAGAACAACTGGACCATGCCCAATTTGAAGGATAAGACCTCCGGTCAGCAGTTCCTGTGGTCCCCCCCAAACCAGTAGGTCTCGGTCTTTATCTGCCCCCCAACCACACACCGGGTCTGGCGGCGCCTCCTGAGATGCTCACACCTTTCTCCTCTTCTTCCCTCCCAGCACCTCTTGCTTCTCCTGCCCACCACTGGCGGCGGTTTTTGGGAGGAGGCTGCCTTCTCAGCTCCAGGCCCAGCCAAGGCGCTCCAGACATCCGAGGTGAGCGGAGGGACGGATGGACCGCTGGTGTGGGGTGGTGGGCGCTTCCCCGGGGCTCCCATAGCCTACCGTGTGCACCATTCTCTTGCAGCACTTGGGCCTCAGGAGCAGGTCATGGGCCTAGGCGCTTGTGGAGATCCTCCGTTCGCCAGCATCTCCGCACGAGAACCTCCACTCCAACGAGTTCCAATTTTCAACGGGTCTTCCCTCCCTCCTGCTCCCCAGGCCCGAGGTCTTTGAGGAGATTGCGCTGCTGGTTGCAGGAGGGGGATCGCGAGGGGCGTCTCCTCTGCACCCAGGGCAGGTGGGCTGTCTCTCCCCCGCGCCCCCTTCCATGGCTGCCTCTTCCCCAGTCCCCCCGTCGGCCGCATCCGCAGAATACCATCGTATTGAGTTTTCTATTTGATCCGGGTCTTCCCTCCCTCCGCCTCCCAGCCGAGGTCTTTTCTAGGAGTTGCCTGCTGGTGCAGGAGGGGGAGCGCGAGGGGGGCTCTCCTCTTAAACCAGGGCCAGGTGGTTGTCTCCCCACGCCCACTTCCATGGCTGCCTCTGTCCCAGTCCCCACGTCGGGCCGCAATCCGCAGAATACCGTGTATGAGTTCTCAGTTTGACCGGGTCTTCCCTCCTCCAGCTCCCAGGCGGAGGTCTTCGAGGAGGTAGCCCGCGGTCCCGGTAGGGCCGGGGGCTGCCATCGAAGGGGCTGGGTGCCCCCGAAGGGTCTGGACGAAAAAGTGACTGGGATGGCTGGCTGATGGAGTTCTCTTTTATTCCTTCTTCCCCTCTTCCTGCCAACCGTCTGTCTTGATGCTGTGGGGTGGCTATTTTGGCCTCTGGCCAAAACCAGGTGCTGGCAAAACCTACACAATGGAGGGGCCTGAAATGCTGACCCAGGGCGGTGGTCTGCTCCGTGGCTGTGGCGGCACTATTCCGTCACAGCCAGGAGATGGAACGGTTCGCAGGAGGCAGGTGAGCCCTCGCGCTTGGGGGAGAAAAGGAGGCCCCACTCTTCATGCACAAACCGTAACTGTTGAAAGAAGGTCTGGCTGGGCACAAGTCTCGTCATCTGTTGCTAAAACTGGGCCAGCACGAGGCTTCCGTTCAATGAAAATTCGGGAAAGAGGACACTACATAAATTGATTTGGGAACAAGCAAAGGCAGTGCAGAGGGGTTTCTACTAAAAAAAAAAAAAAAAAAAAAAAAAAATTACAGAGCTGCGCGGAAATGAAAACCGAAAAAAGAAAAGGAAATGCAAAGATGGAAGAAGAACGAGGCAAGCTGAAAAATGAAGTAGCAAAAAGATCCGACGATGGAGCCAAAATGGGAGAGATATAAAACTGCTGAGAAACCAATGTTAACCGTGCCCAGGACCGTCCTGCTTCTATCACTCCCTTCAATTTCCCACCAGCGGTAAAGAGAGCAGGTTCAGGGGCCCAGCGCTGCGTGGGAGATTCAGTGCCAGCACTCAGAAAACCCCGCCCATCTTGAACTGTCCATCGAGAAGCGGGGCAGGCATGAGCTGCTGGCGACCGAACTGGAGGACATAGAGGGAGGATCCCTAAGCGGAATGGGGCGCAGGCAGAGGGTTCTGGGCATCCTCATTCTCCTCTCAAGGGAGGTGGAGGGACTGGGATGGGGTCTCAGGACGTCCCCTCCTCAGTCCCAGAACTGATCCCTCTCCTCTGGGACCTAGTGGGATATCGGGGAGGGAGAGGGGGCCTCTTTGCTTTCCGTCCTCAGAGGAGGAGGGCTGGGGCGGGCCACTAAGGCAGGCCGGAGGAGCTTAGCTCTTCTGCCTGGCCCTGAGGAGTCCTCTCTTCCAGGCTGCCTCTGACCCTTTTTTCCGCGCAGCCCGTTGCCTTTCCCCTTCTCTCCACTTCGCTGGGGTACTCCCGCTTGGGCCTGAGTGCCCAGGGACCTCCAGCTGGGGGCCCCTAACCGCTCCGGGGTCTGCCTTCTCTCTTTGCACTGGATATTTGAAAATGGACAAGGCGACAGAGAGAGAAGGCCCCATTGTAAGGCCGTGGGGGAGAGCCTCCTCCATTTAGAAATGGAGCGAGGCACTCCACAACGCCTTGCAGGAATTCTCAAGGTGGACCTGGCGGAGGCGTGTGGCCGTGCGGTGGTCCTTCTCGACGGGGCCCTTGGTGGTGTTGGGGAGGAGTCCCTCTCTCTCGCCTGCAAAAATTTGCAGCCATATTAGCCGAGAGAATGAAATCTTTTTTAGGCAAAACTGGATACACCTAGCCCCCAACATGGCTTCTCCCAAACAGAAGGAGGTTATAAAAAAAAATATTAGGACTATAATACATTTTGACGAAATTCATGAAAAAACGGGATGACTAAATAAACATTAGCCTGGTTTTATAGATGGGAGAAAGCGTTCTGACAATGTTCAATTGGGAATTTATTTTGGGGTATTGGATAAAACACAAGTAGGGCACAATAACTCAAAACTGGCATTGCAACATGTGTACAAAACAAGAGGACAATATAATTGTGAATGGAGAAAAGACTGGACCATGCCCAATATTGAAAGGAGGAAGACTCCGGTTCAGGCGTTACTGTGGGGGCCCCCCAAAACCCAGGTGGTCTGCGGTCTTTATCTGCCCCCAACACACCCGGGGGCTGTGGGAGGGCCTCACTGAGTGCTCACCCCTTTCTCCTCTCTTCCTCCCAGCAAGGGCTGCTCTCTCCTGCCACCACTGGGGCCGGTTTGGGAGGAGGAGACCTTCCGCTCCAGGCCAGACAGGAGCTCCAGAGAATCCGGGTGAGCGGCGGCACGGATGGACAGCGGGTGGTGGGTGGGTGGGAGCTTCCGGGGCTCAAGAGCCTACAGTGGCCATCCTTCTCTGCAGACTTGGGCCTCAGAGGAGTGGGTCAGGGGCCAGGTGGAGATCCTCCAGTGCCAGGCATCTCAGCACGAGAACGCCACTCACAAGTTCCAATTTGAACGGGTCTTCCCTCCCTCCTGCTCCCAGGCCAAGGTCTTTGAGGAGATTGCGCTGCTGGTGCAGGTGGGGGCTGGGGACTGCCATCACAGGGGCTGGGGGCCAGGGCTGGACGGCTGGCCTGATGGAGGTCTCTTCCTCCGCCACAGTCTGCTGTGGATGGCTGTGGTGTTTCCATACTGACTTATGGCCAGACAGGGGGTGGAAAAACTTACACTATGGAGGGGCCTGAAAAAGTTGAGCCAGAGACGGTGGGCGTGATCCCGCGGACCGTGCGGCACCTATTCCGCAATGCCCAGGAGATGGAGGTTACGGGGTACTCCAGCTTGGGCCTGAGTGCCCAGGGACCTTCAGCTACGGGCCCCTAACCAGCGCCGGGGCCCGCCTTCTCTCCTTGCAGGTGGAGCTACTCCATGTGGATGAGAAGCTGGCCGAGAAGACGGCCCAGTGCGAGGCCGTGGGGAAGAGCCTGCTCCATTTAGAAATGGAGTGCCGGCACCTCCACAACTCTGTGCAGGAGCTCAAGGTGGGCCCAGCGGAGGGGGCAGGGTCAGTGGGGGGGTTCTCTGAAGGGGCCCTTTGGTGAGTGTGGGGGTATCCTTCTCTCTCGTCTGGGCCTGAGTGCCCCGGGACCTCCAGCTGGGGGCCCCTAACCAGCTTCGGGGTCTGCCTTCTCTCTTTGCAGCTGGATATTCTCCAATTGGATGAGAAGATAGAGGAGAAGAAGGCCCAATGCAAGGCCGTGGGGGAGAGCCTGCTCCATTTAGAAATGGAGCGTCGGCACCTTCACAACGCCTTGCAGAATCTCAAGGTGGACCTGGCGGAGGGGGTGGCAGTGGGGGGTCCTCTGAAGGGGCCCTTTGGTGAGTGTGGGGGGTCCCTCTCTCTCACCTGAACCCCTGTCCCTCGTTCTCTCCAAGGGTAACATACAGGTTCTCTGCCGCGTGCGGCCGCTGCTGCCTTGGGAGGAGGAGGAGAACCGGAAGGGAACGAGCCACTTCCGGTTCTTTCCAGAAGATCCAAAGAGACTTCTCCTTTCTAAGACAGAAGAGGTAGGAGTATGGTGGGGGTCCCAATGTCCTCTACCCCTTTTGTCAGAGGAATAGAGGGAGCAGTAGAAGAGTCTAGTGGCCCCTGGGCTGGAGTGGGATGGGAAGAGGCTCCATTCTCTGTCTCAAGGCTCTCCAGGTTGGTTGGCTTCAGCCCCAAGAGCCCAGACTCCCTGGGGGCCCTAAAGGACCCTAGAAAGTTCTGCCCTGGACGGACACAACATCGGCATATTTGCTTATGGCCAAACGGGCAGTGCAAGCCTACACCATGGAGGGGCTGACAAGATAGAGCCGAGATGGTGGGCATGATTCCGCGGGCCGTGCGGCACATATTCCAGACCGCCCGGGAGATTCTTCCGGCCATAGACTTGGGAGCCCCTAAGAGGACTGGGGGGCAGGCAGCGGGCCTGGGCATCTCATTCTTCCTCTCCTGACAGGTGGAGGGAACCGAGATGGGGGTCTCAGGAAGGCCCCTCCTCAGCTCCCAGACTTCTTCCTCTCTCTGTGGACCTAGTGGATCTAGGGGAGGGAGAGGGGGCCTCTTTGCTTCCGTTCCTCAGGGAGGGAGGCTGGGGAGGGCAGCAGGCAGGCCGGAGGGAGTCTTAGCCTTTTCTGCCTGGCCCTGAGGAGTCCTCTCCCTCAGGCAGCCTCTGACCTTTGTCTCAGAGCAGCCGCTGGCCTTTCCCTTCTCTCCCCTCGCTGGGGTACTCCAGCTTGGGCCTGAGTGCCCAGGGGGACCTCAGCTACGGGCCCCTAAACAGCGCCGGGGCCCGCCTTCTCTCCTTTGCAGGTGGAGCTACTCCATGTGGATGAGAAGCTGGCCGAGAAGACGGCCCAGTGCGAGGCCGTGGGGAAGAGCCTGCTCCATTTAGAAATGGAGCGCCGGCACCTCCACAACTCTGTGCAGGAGCTGAAGGTGGGCCCAGCGGAGGGGGGAGGGTCAGTGGGGGATCCTCTGAAGGGGCCCTTTGGTGAGTGTGGGGGATTCCTCTCTGGGAGATATTGTATAGGAAGAAGAATGATCATTGGTCATATAATAAAGGTGGAGATAGAGGGAAGCACAAATTGAAAGGATAAAGGTTTTGAATCTATGGACTGTAAAGATTAAGTAAATATTAAGAAGAAGAGTAAGTAAGAAATTAAAGGCATGTTAAGATAGGAATTGAAGTAGTCTTAGGAAGTTCCATGCTAGAGAAAAGAGTTATAGATGTCAAGAATTTATCTTATATTGGATGTATTGTAAGAAGTCAGTCTACCTGCGCACCATTGACAGAGCATGCTTGTCCTCCTGCTCCTCAGAAATATGGCCGTTCATCCCTGTTGCCCGTTGTAATTGCAGGCGCAGGAGAAGAGGATAGAAAGAGGCGGCGGAGGCGGAGGATTCGGAGTCAGAATGCGGTCGAATCTTCACCTGGGAAAGAAAGCGCACCCCAGGAGCAGGGTATCTACCCCCCTTTGCATGGCACTTCTTAGGATAAGATAGATAATAAAAGTATAGGAGTTAATAAAGAAAAAACATAACTTGACGACATATTATTTGATCATAAATCAGGACATAGATCAAAACACTGTAAATCACTAAACAAAAGAGTGTTGGAACAAGAGACAATTAAGCCGACCATGTTGAAATGGGCTTGGGAAATTGGCAAAACACGGGAGAAAGCTTGGTATGGCAGTAACAAATTCACCCAATGTCACAATTACAAGGAAAGCCTCTGCTTTAAAATGTTCTGCCGCCATTGGCACTTGTCCCCAAATAATCTCAATCTGATATACAAAAAAGGGAAGTGTCAAAAACCTGACGCAAATTACATTCCTATGCGGTGGAGGTGAAAGATGGCAGAAAAACACTGGCAAAATACACACTCGGTAATGGCAGATATTCTCCAGATCACGCTACCTATCTGATATAGCTACCTATACTGGCATCTGTTTTAAGGGAATTAAAGCATTATAGACCAATTTCACTGTTAAATTCAGATTATAAATTATTTGCAGCAATATTAGCAGAGAGAATGAAATCT
The DNA here is from genome assembly GCF_019175285.1 of Sceloporus undulatus. Taxonomy (NCBI): domain Eukaryota; kingdom Metazoa; phylum Chordata; class Lepidosauria; order Squamata; family Phrynosomatidae; genus Sceloporus; species Sceloporus undulatus. The sequence goes on along the minus strand of NC_056528.1, from coordinate 13,235,427 downwards.
TTTTTAGCAAACTGGATAAACCTAGACCAAAATGGCTTTCTCCCAAACAGAAGGATAAAAGAAAATATTAGGAATATAGAATATAAAGCACTGAGTTGTGCACTAAAATATTGGAATATCACTATGATAATATGATCTTAATTGGAGACTTCAGTGGCGCATGGGAATCCAAATTGGAAATCATGGAAAACGAAATGAAATCAAGGAAAAACAAGGGAAACCTCTTTCCTCAGATGGACCAGCTCTATCCCCATTTCTATGTGGAGCTGAGGGTCCAGCACCAGGCCCTCCGTCGGAGCCAGGAGAGGGACCTGACCCCCATCTACTCCCCTCCTTCCACCAATCAGATCATCCTGCCTTCTCCTAGGCCCCGATCTCCTCCACTCTTTCACACTGACACCAATCACATCATCCCCTGCATCCTTCTAGACCCCGATCTGCTCCACTCCTTCACCCTGACACCTACTCCACCATCCTGACTGCTCCTGCATCCCCATCTCACCCCCTGTGCCACCTAACCCATCATCCCCTTACTGCTCCTACATCCCAATTTCACCCCCTCTGCCACCTAACCCATCATCCCCTGCCTTCTCCTGCATCCTGATCCTGGCTCCAGGGACCCCCAGCGACCTATCCCAACATCCCCTGCCTTCTCCTAGACCCCGATGAAGGATGACAGCTAAAAAGAAGGCAGGGAAGGAGGGCAGAGCCCTAATGAGCATGTGCAAGGGTGCCAATTCGAATCGTTGGCCCCTCAAAGTATGCTCTGGTGTGGTAATACAATGTGCACTCACTCCCCTTTGCTTGAGTCCACATCATGTGATTTTAAAAACTCCAACAAAAGCAAAACCCAAATGTATCGGTTGGAATCAAACTGACTTCTCTTCTCCTTCACTTCGGGAGGACAACAGAAAGGCAACCAGGTGTGGAAAAACATGACATTTTAACCTCAATCCGCATTGCTAGAGAGGAGTGACTCTGGATCTGGTGTGGAAAAACATCACGCTTTGCAGTGCTAGAACAGGAGTGACTGTCGATCTAAGCTGCAACCCTCCCCATGTGTGATAAGGTCCAGGAACTGGCTGGGCTCCTCTCTCTCTGCCAAGACAAACTCCAGCAAAATAGCCACAAGCAAGCCAGAATGCAGGAGGAAATGGAGAAAGCCCTAAGGACCAAGGAAGCGGCGAGAGGACAGGCTGAATTAAATCCCCCTAGTTCCCTCCTGTTTGGGTTGGGCAACAAGTCCCATCATCCTCAGAAAGCAGAGGACTTGATGGTATCCCTTCTGTTGCTTTCTCTGTCTTACTTTTTGCAGGCAGAACCGGTGCTGGATTCGGTCCAGAATCATGCTGGGGCCCCAACTGAGCATCTGGAGCAAAGCCTGGAGTCCCAGAAGCATCTCCTTCCTCTGTTGCATGAAGCAAACAGATACATGGTAGGTGGGTGGACAAAACGGGAGGTCAGGGGGCATAAAGCTTGCAAGACCCAGGTTCAAATCCTGCCCCACTCAGCTGTGGAACTCTCTGCGTGATCTTGATGGCAGTCTTCCCCCTTTCTTTCTGCCTGTCCTGCCTCACAGGGTTGTTGTGGGCGAGCCTCTTGCATAAGGAGCTTATGAGAGGGAAGGTAGGATATAAACACTGAGCAAAGTGCACCACGTAGGATTAGTGTAGCAGGTTTTTGGCTGGCTGTTCCCTTCCTGGTGAGTCTTGGAAACCCAAAAGGAAGCCTTCTTAAGTCTGTCCTTAGTCCGCGTGACTCCTGTATGGCGCCTGGGGTGGCCATGTGCCAGGCTGAGGAACTTGGCCCTGTACGTAGTTGGGACCAGGAGTTGCTCTTGTGGTGACCAATCTCCCTTAAAGTTCTTTGGCCAAAATTCACGGTAGGGCAGGCCATCTGTCACCACGAACTTGGCGCACTTGTTTGGCCAAGTGGCATATGCCTCACCCCTCGCCAATGACCAGGCCAACTGTAATGTTGGGTCTGATCGTTGTTCTCTCTGGAACAGATCCTTCGTTATCGGCAGTGGCTGGTCCTCCACCGAGGGAAGACTAGATGGTTCTTCAGGCGGAGAGGAGGCATGGCCACGGGTAGAGTCTGGGCTGGCAGCATTTCCCATTGGGGTTCTGTGTCGTCATGTGACAGTGGACACTGTGTGCTGGCCACGACAGCCTGGCCGCAGCCAGATTTTCCCTCGAGTCCCATCTTCCTCCGACGGTTTTGTCGCCCGCAGTTCTTCCCAAAGAGTGGCCACCTCCGTCTCTGACTTTTGGAGGGCGCATTTTAGCTGGGTGACCTCCTCTTTCAACAGCTGGGATTTTGGAGGAGGAAGGAAAAAGAGAGGAAAGGGGTCAGACCTGTAAGGGGATCCCAAGGTCATCTATTCCAGCCCCTTTTCCAGTCAAGTATAAGGAAATCTTGCCCTGGAAATGAAAATCTATTCGATTACACACTCAAATGACAACCGCAGCAAATCCAACTAAGGCATAACACGAAATATAAACTATATACAGTGCTATATAAATAAAGCATAATAATAATAATAATAATAATAATAATAATAGTAATATATCGTTAACAACAAACAAGAGGAAGAAAAAACAAACCAATAAACCAAGAACCACATTTCTAAAAATGCCAACAGCAGTAAATGACTTCCTACCCTTTGCATTTAGTTACTTTTAGTGTCAAAAAGTAAGTAAAAGTAAAAGTAAGTTTCTCTGGATTTGTCGGCCTTGAATATGAAGATCAAAGAAACAAGTTGTTGCTCATTTATGTCATTAACGTCTATGCCCTATTATCTCCCCCCCAACCCTATAATTCCAAATTCTGATTTTAAAAACTCCAACAAAAGCAAAACCCAAATGTATCGGTTTGAGTTCAGCTGGGATGAACTCAGGTTTTTGGGGGGAGGCAGAAGCAAAAGGGAAGGTGAGCATAAAATCACCTAGAAATAAATGACCTCCCCGGACACACAGGGAGGGTGCCCCTTTGGCACGGAGGGCCTGGGCACCCCACGGAGACCTACCCCAACCTCTGGCTCTGGTCACCCAACGTCCGAAGCCGCCCCTCCTCCTGCTGCCGCATCAGTTTCTGCAGATCCTTGTCGTTCTTTAAGAGAAATCTGGGGCAGAAAGAGAGGGGGGATTAATGGTGGCTTTTTCATTAATCAGGATTTGGAGTCCCCTTCAAAAGCATGCAGGCCCTTGTCAGCGAGGAGACGGAGGAAAAGCCAAAGCCTCACCAGGTTGCTAGTCCCTGGTATAATATATAATATATATAATATGCATAATAGTATAATTGCAAATCCCATCTCTTCCTCTGCAAGCACTACAGTCACCCTGCGAGTGCAAAAGAAATCCCTTGCAACCAACAGACAGGTTAAACCTGGGGGGAGAAAGGTATGACCTCCCCCCCCAAATAATTGTGTCCCTTGACACTGACCAAGCTGGTTGGGGGCTGATGGGAGCTGCAGTCCAACAACCCTGCTATCCCTGTCTTGGAATTAAAGACTAGAAAGGGGAAGCACACACACGCACCTATGTGCCCACGCTTGGTACATTTACTACTTAAATAAATGTGTGGCTATTTAAACTCTTCCCAAATATTAATGAATGCATGGTTATTTAAATCCTAGGACTACTACAAATTATTAACAAAGGTATGGATATTTAAGTCCTGGAAGTATTGCCAAATGTTGATAAAGACAGGGCAATGTCAACCCTGCCACTCACAGAGCCTGACCCTGCCACTCACAGAGCCTGGCCATGCCAGCTGGGGGATGCTGGGCACTACAGTGCAAAAGCTGGAGCTTTCCCAATGACCCCACGGATGGCTGCAAAAAGGAGGCTCTTATCCGGGGGCAAAGAAGCTGTGACTGAAAAAGCAGGAGGCCAGTTCTTCCTCCGTGGCACAAAACCATGGCACAGGTCCCGGGTGACGCAGCAGCGTCCCAGATCCACCGGGCCCTGAGGCCCCAAACCAACCCAGACCCAGCCCTTCCTGGCTCACCTTCATCCGCATCTGGAGGGCCTTGTTCAGCTTGGCAAGGTTGGCACTGCCAGCCTCTCTCTCTACCTGCAGTTGACACTCTGAGTCCTCCAGGTTCTGCTTCAGATGTAAACTGTTCCAGCAGGAAAAGGAAGGAAGGAAAAAAAGAAGAAAAGGAAAGTAGATGCAACTGAAACATTCCTAAAATGAATGTGTAAGAATGGCAAGAAACGCCAGACTCCAGGCGTGGGGGAAGAGCTGGGTTCGAATCCCCTCCCATGCTCTAGCATGGTTTGGATCCCCTTCTTCAGGAATGAAAGCTTGGAGAGGAGGCAGACGGGTCCAACCTACCTTGCATGGCTGTTGTACAGATAAATAAGAAGGTGGATAGCCCTAGCTGGGTTGTGTAGTGGCTAGAGCACCGGAGTGAGCATTGAGAGACCTAGAACTGGGTTCCCGACCTAGGCATGCAAACTTTCCTAGGACCTTACCACACGGGGACTTTTTGAGCGTGCGTTCGCATTGGCCGATGCATATTCGCGTTATAACGCATCATTCATTCACACTTGCGCTCTCTGAATACGCTTTGCTGATTCGTATTCGCATCATATCACAACATTCATCCACACCTGGGCGGCCTTCTGCATCAAGGTCTTGCGCATCGGCCAATGCGTATTCACGCAAAGCGAGGCCAGTGCAAATTGGATGACCACACCAGACCAATACAATGTGTGTTCGCCAATGCGCATCGGCAGCTTTGCGCATGCACTGTGGGGCTCTGAACGGGGCGCAACATTTTTAACTTCCGGGGGTGAAGAATGAGGTCACTGTTCAGCACGGAATATCGCGAGAATTGCTGCCTTTAGCCACTTACGAAAGGGGTATGCTCCATCTGTGTGTGTGTGTGTATATATATATATGCACACACATAAATACATATATACATACATATATATATATATATATATATATATATATATATATATATATACACATAGTTGAATAGCCAAAAGTGTGATGCCTTTTCTATGTGTAAACACACATTTGTCTGTATGAGAGTTTTATATATATGTGTATATATATATATATATATATGTATGTACTGTGGAGCAGCCAAAAGTGTAATGGTGCATGTATATGCTTGCACACACATCTTTGTGTATGTGTGTGTGTGTGTGTGTGTGTGTATATATATATATATATACACACATACACACACACATACAGGCATATATATATATTATTTGCAGGAATTCCCTGTTACGAGGAAATTTCCCTGGATGGCAATTGCCAAGGATCCACTCAGTGAAATCATGCGGTTGGTACATTGCCAATCAGGAATACTGGATCACCCACCCATGGCAATGTACCTACCTTTCCCTTGGGATTGGGATGAGAGTATATATATATGTGTGTGTGTGTGTGTGTGTGTGTGTGTGTGTGTGTGTGTGTGTCTTTTTAGATTGTAAGCCTGAGGGCAGGGAACCGTCCAATTAAAAGATTGTATGTACAG
>NC_056528.1:13227804-13229824 GCF_019175285.1 Sceloporus undulatus | reverse complement strand
CCCCAGATACTTCCGATACAGTAAACAAAGACAGGTCTATAAGCTCGGGCACCAAAGTGGACATCTGTATCTACAGATTTGGCATCCATGGATCCAACCATCCATAGCTTGAAAATGTTTTCTTACAACATATACAGAAGGCTAACCTAGATTTTGCCATTTTATATATGGGGCATGATTTTGATGTCCCTTGTATACAACGTCCCATTGTCCGCAATAGGATGTGAGCATCCATGGATCTCGGTATCCACGGAGGGATTCCTGGAGCCAAACCCCAGCGCATATGCCCACTGCAAGTATAACAACAACAATCTATTGTACATAAAGGGACTTAAGCATCCATGGATTTTGGTATCCATGGAACCAAACCCCAGTGGACACACCAAGGGCCCCCATTGCAATTTAAAAAGTGGAGGTTGGTGAAAGAAAACAATTGTGCCTGGATGCGTTTTGGAGAAAGCTTTCAGGGGGTCTCTTGGGCCTAGGCTTACCTGAAAACTTTCTCCAAAAGTGATCTCATTTTGCATGAGCCTATTGTTACGTTTTGGCTTTAAGAATCTACAGAAACATGTTGAACTGCTCTTCATTCTTGCGACAGTAGAGGACATTCCCCCTGCTCTTTCTGATGTTTCTGCCCAGAAAACCAGGTTTACTCTCAAAAGGTTGGTGCCCAGGAACACATCAACTTCCTTGTTGCTGAATGCCTGGAATGATGCCTTGATGAATGAGAGACCACGCTCCTCAGCTCTTACAGAACCAGGCCCATCCATGGTCTCTCTGCCTGAATCTATCCACCACCTTCCTCTCCTCCTCCTCTTCCTCCTCTTTGCTGAGTATTGGCGTCTTATCTCCTTCTCATGAGAGGGCCAAACTGCAATTTCCCACCTGCAGAACTTTCTAGGGTCCTTTAGGGGCCCCCAGGGAGTCTGGGCTCTTGGGGCTGAAGCCAACCAACCTGGAGAGCCTTCGAGACAGAGAATGGAGCCTCTTCCCCATCCCACTCCAGCCAGGGGCCACTGGATTCTTTTGCTGCTCCTTCTAACCCTCTGACAAAAGGGGCAGAGGACACTGGGACCCCCACCATATTCCTACCTCTTCTGCCTTGGAGAGGACGAGGCTCTCCCTGTCTTCCAGAGAGAACTGGAGGTTGCTCATCCCCTTCTGGGCCTCCTCCTCCCAGGGCAGCAGCGGCCTCACCCTACAGAATACCTGTATATTTCCATGGGAGAGAACAAGGGACAGGGGTTCAGGCGAGAGAGAGGAACCCCCCACACTCACCAAAGGGCCCCTTCAGAGGACCCCCCACTGCCACCCCCTCCGCCAGGTCCACCTTGAGATTCTGCAAGGCGTTGTGAAGGTGCCGACGCTCCATTTCTAAACGGTGCAGGCTCTCCCCCGCGGCCTTGCATTGGGCCTTCTTCTCCTCTATCTTATCATCCAACTGGAGAATATCCAGCTGCAAAGAGAGAAGGCAGACCCCGGAGCTGGTTAGGGGCCCCCAGCTGGAGGTCCCGGGGCATTCAGGCCCAAGCTGGAGTACCCCAGCCAAGGGGAGAGAAGGGGAAAGCCAACGGCCACTCTGGGACAAAGGTCAGAGGCTGCCTAGAGGGAGAGGACTCCTCAGGGCCAGGCAGAAGAGGCAAAGCTCCTCCGGCCTGCCTGCATAGCTTGCCCCAGCCCTCTTTCTCTGAGGAACGGAAAGCAAAGAGGCCCCCTCTCTTTCCCCTAGATCTACTAGGTCCCAGAGGAGAGGAAGCAGTCTGGGGAGCTGAGGAGGGGCCTTCCTGAGACCCCATCCCAGTTCCCTCCACCTCTCAGTGAGAGGAAGAATGAGATGCCCAGGCCCGCTGCCTGCACCCCAGTCCTCTTAGGGGCTCCTCAATTCTATGGCCGGAGGAATCTCCCGGGCGGTCTGGAATATGTGCCGCACGGCCCGCGGGATCATGCCCACCATCTCCGGCTCTATCTTGTATGGCCCCTCCATGGTGTAGGTCTTGCCACTGCCCGTCTGGCCATAGGC